>NC_033658.1:125976-158476 GCF_001601855.1 Plasmodium reichenowi | reverse complement strand
TATTATATTATATTATATTATATATATATATATATATATATATGTGTAAAACATATTAGAAGTAAAAAAAAATAAAGAATCATAAAAAAAGAAATGAAAAGAAAAGAAGATTCTATTTCTTAGTAAACTTGTTTTTCTTTTTTTTGATATTCATTTTTTAAAACATACTTATTTTTAAATGTTCATATATTTTCTTAAACCCCAATTTTTTCTTTAGTTTTTTTTTTATTTCTTTATATATTATACGTAAAATATTATTTAAACTAATATTACCATATTTTAATAATAAATATAAATATAAATATATATATATATATATATATATATATATATATATATACTTGGTTTTTTAAAAAAAATATAATTTTTATATTTCATATGTCACATATGAGAAAAGGGTATGATGTTTTACCTTACATATTTTTTATAAATTTTTTAAGATATATAAATATATATATATATATATATATATATATATATATAATAATTTTCTTTTTTTGTGTGTATCAATTTGAGGTATCATAATTGTGTTGGTACATGTGTTGCTTTTTTTCTTTTTTATTCACATATGAATATAGGAAAAAAAAAAAAAAAAAAAAAAAAAAACAACATATGGTATATATATATATATATATATATATTTTTATTTATTTATTTCATTTATTTTTTTTTTTTTTTTGATCCCCATATAATATGAATGAATATAATAGCAAAAATGTTGTTGTGGATAAGCCTATTAAAAATGATGAGGATATAAATGGTTTATATGATATATTCAAAAATGTGAGTAATAATAATGATATTTTTAATAATGATGATTATATTTTAAAAGAATTATATCCTTTAATAAAAAATGTTATAGGAGATAATAAGAATATTTGTTACCATTATAACAAATCATTTATGTTAAAAAGATGGTGTTTCAAAATTTTATATACATTAATAAATAAAATGAAGGATATGAATTTGTTTCTTGATATTTTTAATATGTGTTCAAAACTAATTATAAGAGAGAATGAGATGAATTGTCTGAGTTGTATTAAAATAATCAATGTAATCATTGAAGAAAATAAAAATAATTTGAACATGTTTGACATAGATACTTATATAAATGTGATATGTCTATCTATTTTGAATAATTTTTATAAGAGAATAATATATAAGGTAAAGAAGGGAAAATTCCTCAAGTCTTCAATTAGTATATATATAAAAAAAAAAACAAGAAAAAAACAAAAAATTGAAAAAGAAAATGAAAAAGAAAAGGAAAATAAGAATATAATTTATTTCCAAAATAAAAAAAGAGAGAGAGATATTTTAAACAGTAAAGATTCTATCAAAGTAATCAAAGAAATCGTATTATCTGTTCTTTTGATAATACGTATATATCCGAATGTTATAAATAATGTTGGGAAGTACTTAAATATATTATGTAAAATATTATCTATAATTAATATATACGATTTTAAATTAGAATCCTCCTTTTTTATTGAGACAATTGTCGAAGCGAATAATTATTATTCTAATAATAAAAATGATACAACTCAAAAGAATAATAAGCCCATTCTGAATATTATTAAAAATGTTTTTTATTATCAATATATAAATGAATCTCATAATATCGAGCATAAAAAAGAATGTAAGACTAACTATTTAATAAGTATACCTTCCAAAATAGACAAGAATAAATGTTCTCCTCTTGTATGTAATAATAAAAGTGATGACTTTGATAAAAATGGTAACCTTCATCTTATGTTTCATGAAATGTCTCAGGATATGAATAAGAACAAAATGTATGATGGTTCCCATTTTGATCGTAATCATAATGCAGCTTTGGTAAATAAATTAGAATGTTTTAATAAAAACACAAATGATTGTATTTGTTTGGAGTTGGAGGGTATTAATAGACAAGAACTTAATGAGAAACAAAAAAAGAAAAACAAAAAAAAAACTGAAGAGATTAAAGGGGTTGTAAAAGGTGATGTAAAAGGTGATACAAAAGGTGATGTAAAAGGTGATACAAAAGATGATGTAAAAGATGATATAAAAGGTGATGTAAAAGGTGATGTAAAAGATGATGTAAAATATAATGTTAAAGATGATGTTAACCATGTAGACAATTTTGTTAATAACAAGATAAACAATAGTTCTTATGCTAATAAATTATTATATAATAATAATTGTTTGTATTATGAGAAATATAAATGGTATGATATAAAGAATATTATTAATATAAAATGTTGTGAAAAGAGAAAATTTTGTAAACATGTTAATTATAACATGTATGAAGTTGATACAAATAAACATATGGACTTATTAAGTTTACAAAATGGTATTATTTATATGATTTGTTATTTATTAATGGAAGATAAAAAAAATAAATTTTGTCATTATAAAGAGTTTGTAATAAAGAAAGTTATATATATGTTAATTAATAATCAACATGATTATATTGAAAAAAAAAAGGAATTTATTGAAAATATCCGTATGTTTTTACATAATAGTTTCGATGAACAAATGAAATATTACATTTCCTTTT
Source organism: Plasmodium reichenowi (assembly GCF_001601855.1). NCBI lineage: Eukaryota > Apicomplexa > Aconoidasida > Haemosporida > Plasmodiidae > Plasmodium > Plasmodium reichenowi. The sequence continues at coordinate 155,940 of NC_033658.1, read as the reverse complement.
TTTTAAATCCGTTTTTATATAATAAAAGGAATTATATATATATAAATAAGAAAAGCTTATTAAATATATATATATTTTCTTTAATCCATGATATGTTATTATATTATAAAAATAAAAATGTTTGGAATTATGATACAATTAATTTATGTATAAGTAATTTTGTCGATGTACTTATGCATAAACAAGCATATATATATATTCAAAATGTTTGTATAAATATGTTTGTATATATAATTAATATATTATTTATGATTAAGAAGAGAAATGCAAACTTCTTTTCATTATATTTTCTTATATTGAATATCATGATGAATAAATGTGAATCTTTAAAGGAAGAAATTTATAACAAGATATATAGGCGCATACAAAGGTTAAGAAGAATATCATATAATAGTAAGGAGCAGGAGAAAAGAATAAATAAAAGAAAAGAAAAAGAAAATACTAAATTTTATATCGATGATAAAAAAAAGATACTATGTAATAATTATTATAGTGATTGTACCTATGATACAAATCGTTTTGTAAAAAGAAGTATAATAAAAAATCTAAATGCATATAAAAGGAGTAGTATTATTATTAGTAATAATATTTGTAGTAATATTTGTAGTAATATTAAATATGTATCCCTTAGTCGTGATAAAAAATTTAGTCATTCGAAAAATGCTTTAAATTTAAAAAATAATAAAGAATATAGGAAGGCTAATAATACTTTGTATATTATTAAAAAGAGGAATTACGATAAAATGTATCATGTACTTATAGAATATAAATATATCTTATATGCTCTTCAGGTGTGTATAAAATATAATATATATTATATATATATATATTTTAATCAAGATATTATAAATAATAATACCTCGAATGAGTTAATACAACAAGGAGGAGATGATATAAAAACATATGTTTTAAGAAATGATAATATAACTAAAAACGATAAAACTGCTCAGAATCAAAATCATCTTAATAATAATACGAATTACAAATTGAATATTAGAAAGACAAAGAACCGAACTAAATATAATTACGAAAAAGCTCATAATATATGTAATATGAATATAACAAAGGTAGAAAATAAAAATAATAATATTATAAGTAAAGCAATTAGAAAGGAAAAAAATACTAAGGCAAATAACATAAATTCAAACCATCGATTGATTAATAAAAATAATAATAATAAAAATAATAAAAATAAAAAATGTAAAACAACTAATGGAGGTGATTTGCTAAATAGCTCAAGTGTATGTTCCATTTCACATTGTCAGAATAATCAAACCCAAAACAATAATACCGAAATTGATGAAGTCATAAATGTACAATTAAACAAATGTAAAAAAACATTTGATAATTCTAATAATATATTTGATGAAGGTTATACCTTTTTGTGTAAGACCAAAGAATCGAATATACCAAGAGAGAGTATAAAAAATTTGAATAATGAATATATTCCTAAAGAGGAATTTATTTTGAACCAAAATATGAATGAATTAAATAATAGTGATAAGAATGTTTGTTATAAAAAAGATTTTAAGGATGAAGAAAAAGATATATACACACCATATAACTTTTTTAATAATAGTAATAATTTGTTTATTAATAATGATTTTGTTGAAAACGATTTAAATTATTATGTAAATTATTATAATAAAGAAAATCAAGAAAAGTTAAATAATATTATAAATTGTAATAATCTAAATAATATACATTCTTCGGATGTTTTACATCTCTTGCCTTTTTTTGATAATAATGATGGTTTTGAATATGTGAAAAATTTGAATACAAAGAAGAATGATATAAATATATCTTATCATGACAAAACAATGATGGAAAATAAAATAATGAATGGATATATATCTGATGTAAATACAAATAATAATATAAATGTAAATTATTCGAAAGATGTGTCCCTTAATAATAATGAAAATAATATTAATAAAAAATTTATGAATGATATGAGTAGTAATATTTCAATAATACATACCTTATGTGGTAAGAAAGATTTACATCATGAGGATACAAAGATAGAACAGGATAAGCAATGTAATGATCATGAATATTTTGAAGATATGTATAGTATAGAAGATATCAATATAAATGCTTCAAAGAAATTGTTTCTCTTTTCTTATGATATGAAGGATATATGGATAAAGAAAATATATAAACTTTTTTATAACATGATAGTTTGTTTAATATTGTATCACCATAGTTTTTGTTATATAACAATGAACATTTTTAGAAAGAAATATTTTGAAAATGGTGAGAAGATTGGGTGTGATGTCAATATGACTTATGGGTATAATAAAAACGATGATATTAATAAAAATATTAATGAGGATATTAATAAAAATATTAATGAGGATATTAATAAAAACATTAATGAGGATATTAATAAAAACATTAATGAGGATATTAATAAAAATATTAATGAGGATAACAATAAAAATATTAATGAGGATAACAAGAAAAATATTAATGAGGATAACAATAACTATAATATTATTAACAATAATGCGCATAATTACCAAAATGAACATAATTTATCTTATGTTGAATCGAATAATTACCCAAATGAACATAATTTATTTTATGTTGAACCGAATAATTACCCAAATGAACATAATTTATTTTATGTTGAACCGAATAATTACCCCTTAAAAATTAAAAGACAAAACATAAAATCCAAAATCAAAAGTAAATTTTATGAATGCCTTCTTTATATTAAAGAAGAAGAAAAAATTTTATTTTATATGTGTGCAGATATAATTATATATCTAAGTCGAAATAATTTTTACGATTTTATAAATTATTCCATTGATGTTTTATATAAATTATTATTCCAATATCCTCAAATTTTTTATATCTTTCATTTGTTGGCATCTTTAAAACACACCAGTGTTATATTTTCCAAGGTATGTTTAAATTATTTAATAAAAAAATTTAAAAATTATTTACATATAAAAAATAAACTGAATCCACTACTTTATTACAATCATGATGTTAGAATGAAATTGGAAGGTGATATATATAAAAAAATGTTTAAATATAAATATATGTCTCCATATGAATGCCTATTAAGTACAAGTACCTCTTCTAAGGTTAAAAAATGTAATATAATTGATTTACATAAAAAAAATAATAAAATAAAATATGATGATACTACTTGTTGTACGAGACAAAAATTGTATGATGGAAAATATGAATATAATAATGTAATTAACCTACCATATTGTAATGACGAAAAAATAAAGTCAACTTATAATAATGTGAACGATTGTTATAATAATAAAAAGAGACATAAAAAAATTAATAAAAATATAAAAAATTTATTACCATCCTTAACATATACAAACATATCAAAACATTATTTTTATCAGAAGAGCTTTAAAAAATGTAATATAAATATGAAAGATTTTAATAAATATATTAAAATTAAGAAAGCAAAAAAAAAGTTTCATATTTGTGGTGACTATTTTAATTTTCCTATTTTTGAAGAATATATAATTAAAAAGGAAATTAAGCGAGAAAATGGAAAAGAACTTATATCTCCATATAAGGACTTACATAATCTTTATTTCAATAAATGTTTTAATGATGAACCCTTGAATGAACTAAAAATTAAGGAGAATGAATATATGAACAAAAATGATAAATGGTTGCATAACATGATGATCTGTTTAAAAGAAATAAAAAAAAAGAGAAATAAGCAGTTTTTTTTTCATGATTTATCAAAGCGTGATTTTTTGAATTCCAAAAATTTTGTTTTAAGCAAAAAGCGTATTAATATTAATATTAATAATGGGTTATTTAAGGATGAAATGTGTTGTTTAAATAGATGTCATAATAAAAAAATAATAAATCATAATAAATTATCATTCTTAAAATTGAATAAATATAAAGTAACACATTTTTTGTCTGATGATGAATATATTAGAAATAGAAATAATCATTCAGATAAATGCTATAATAACAAAAATAAATGTATGTATCACCCATTATATAACAATTATAATGATGTTCATGAAAATATGCTTTCACATAAGTCGAATTTATTTAATAATACTTATAATATATATTGGTCCCACAACGAATTAAATATTAGAATGATTTATTTTTTTTTGCATTACATCAAATTTTACCAGTATGAAAATATGAATTTCTTGAAAGAGCTAGATATGATATGTAAAATATGTTTAGATTTAATATTAAAGGATTATAATTGTATTGAATTAATTAATTTATTAAAATATATATTTGAAACGATCTGTTATATAAATATTTCCACTGGTTTAATGAAAAGCAAAAAAGAGAAGAAACAAGATGATAATAATAAAAAAAAAAAACAAAAAATAAATGATGAATATTATAATATAAATCCTACAGAATATATGAATAAAAAATCTAAACATGGTGGTGTTATAATAGAAAATTACTTGAAAAATACAAATCATAAGAAGATCCCAGAAGTAAAGAAAAATATCAACCATGTGAACAATGATGGTATAACAAATTTGAATGACAATAATATAAAGTGTGATAATTATAATAGTTTATATTATAGCAATAAAAATGTATACAGCAATATAAGCAATTCTTTGAATACTTATGGTATTAACGAAAAATTTGAAGAAGATAAATGTACTATTAAAAATGACAATTCTTTTGATACGAATAAAGAAAGTTATAACCCTAATGTAGGTAATCAAAAAGATATTTATTCTTACAGAAGTATTGATAAGGATGATAAAAATATGTGTTATATAAATACAAGCTATATAATACATGATTTCTTAAAATGGTTTGAAAATGTACATTTTGAAGTACCCAAAGTAGTGAGAACATTATTGTGTGAATTATGTTTACAGTTGCCAGTAAATTATTTTTTGAAAGATCATTTTAATATTTATGTAAAATCTTTATTAATTTGTTTAAAATCGAAAAACCTGCACATTATAAGTGTTGCATTAAAATGTATCGAAGATATTATGTGTCATACAAATAATAATAGTTTAAAGGGTATTATATGTTCGTCCATATTTTTTAATAATAAAAATAAAAAGAAATCTTACATTTTTACAAAATTGCTGAATTTGTTAAAAAAAAATAATATATACTATACATCACATCAATTTGATTTTAATAAAATATATTTTGAAAAAAATAATTTACTACAATATTCTTATTATGATAAGATAATATTTGAAAAGGAAATGAATTTGTTTCAATATAATTTTATGCATCCATATTATGAAAAAATATTACCTGAACAAGCAAGGAAAAAAAAAAAAATTATACAAATAAATTCTGAACATGTTAATAATTTTTATAAAGTTTTAAGAATATGTGAAAAATTTATTGGACAGCATGGAACATTGAATAATAATTTGAGGGAAATGGATTATAAGAATTTTGGAGAATCCTTTATAAGGATAGGTTTTTTGTTAAAAAAGGAAACAAGTATAAATAAGAATAATGTACAAATTGAAGATACGCAAAGAAAAAATGTCGTTGATAATTATAATTTATATGATGTAATGAGTAAACCGAATGAGGATACAATAATAATGGATGGACAAAAAACAGATACGAATGAATACACGAAAGATAATAATAATAATAATAATAATTTAAATATAAATGATTTGGATAATAATAATATTAGTAGTAACAATGCATATACATTTTATTATACAACTAGAGATAATACTCATACATTTAATGATAATAATTATGAATATAAATTACAACACTTGAATTTAGAAGAGACACTAAATTATTGTTATAAGATTTTAAAAAATTTTATAAAGAATAATAAGAGCAAATATTTATATTATAATGACCATTATAAAATGAATATATTAAGAAATAATGGAACGAGTTATTTGATTAATGAAATGGTACAGGAAAAACTAGATAGCGAAATTAACATGAAACGAGGTTTAAGAAATGAGGAGAACGTACCACGTATTTTTAATTTTAATAATAGTAATGTTTTAAAAAAGAGAAAGTTTAATAATAATGGGATTAATAATAGGAGACAAAATAAAAAATTAAAAGGAAACACAGCAAAAAGTATTAATATTAATGGTAATAATATTAATATTAATTATGATAATTATGATGAAAATGTAGTTGATGTAGTACATCTAAATGAGCTGGAAGAACAAAATTGTTTGGAAAATGAAAGAAAAAGTAATAATGAACATAATAATAATAATAATAATAATAATAATAATAATAATTTTTATTATAAGGATAATAAAAAAATATATAATATAGACAATTCAAATAATTATTATCAAAATAATAAAAGGTTTAGTGAAAAGAATAAATATAAATATTTCCATGGAAGTGATATTTGCTTGAATTGTATTAACACAGAACAAAGAATCCATTGTTATAGAATCGTCATTTCTATATTTATTTTCCTTTTAAATCATTCCAGGTGCATATCAGAATATTATAAATATATGATAGATGTCGGTTTAAGGAATGATGATTTTATAAAAAATCAAAGTGCTACTAGTAAAAAAACCAAAAAAGAATCTGTACATGTTGATATGAATAAGACGGATGAAGAAGGGTTTTATGAGAAAGATCCTAATGTTAGAGGAAACAAAAAAAATGAATTATTATGTGAAAATGTAAAAGTAACATGTGAAGAAAATTATCAAGACGATGGTAATAAATCCATAAATGGACAAAATAATATATGTTTGAATAATAAAATCGGAGATTTTATAGTAAGCAGGAATAAGAAAAAGAAGAAGAATAAATATATATATTCCTTTCAGTCATGTTCATGTAAAAAATATATATATAAATATAATTTTCTATGTAATAATTATGAAAAGGATAATATAAAAAAATTGATGTATTGCTTTCTAATTATGGTCATAGAAATTAACCATATATTAAATAAGGCAAAAAGGAGTTGTAGGAATAGTTTTATAATTAATAAAAATAGAGAAAATATAGAAAAGAATATTAGTCATGATAAGATGAACTTATGTGCTGATAAGGATATAATAATAAATAATGATAAATGGGAACATATGAATTCACATTATAGTATATGTAATGATAAAAATTGGGCCTATAAATTAAAATATTTCGTAAAAAATATTATTAGAAGGATATCTTTGATATTAGCTAATCGTTATATACTAAGAAAGGATTTAAATTTAATATATATAAAAAATCATAACAACGAAATGGATGTATCTAAATTTATTTTCAGCATGTGTAATATAATTGAATACGATCCATGTTTTATACAAATGAGTTTGGATGGTTTAAATATAATTGAAAAAATTATAAGGAGTTTATTAAAAGTGCAAGCTGTAAATATTAAGGATTGTTTGAAATCACCATTTTTTTGTGATATATGTGAATGTATATTAAATATATGTCGAAATAATAAAATGAAAAAGAAGATTTTTGGATTATTATTATTTATAAAAGTATTAAGAATTATTCCTCCTTATTGGATTGAATACAATATATACGAGATGATAGATACTTTATTAACTTGTTATGAGAAGAGTAATATATTAATATATGATAAAATAATACCACGTCTTATTGAAGAATGTTTTTGTTTATTATTATCCTCTTTATTTATTGGATATGTTGGAGATATGAATATATATATTTTAAAAAACATGATGCAAAACCATGAGAATGTGTATCCGATGGATGAAGAGGAATATATAGATACTACAAAGGATAAAAATATTTGTAATACTGAGAGTAAGAATTATTATGATAAATATAATATATGTGTACGAAACATGGACGAGGATAAAATCTTAAGGTATGTCCAAGATAAAATCCTTAGAAATATGAAGGGTAAATGTGATTTATTCCATAATTTTCTACACAAAAGGGAGTTAAATAAAAATAGGGACGATACAAATAATAATAATATATATGATTCGTGTGGGTATAAAAAAAAATTTTATTTAAAATGTTCCAATTTTTGGTATAGTAAGGATGAAATATATACTTGGAATGTTTTAACGGGTAAGGAGAAAAATCGAAGAAATAAAAAAGAGATATCAAAAATGGGAAGGATGTTATATAATATATTAAATATGTGTATTAAGTGTTTATATAAAGACAACAACAAAAGCAACCATAATAATAATAATAATAATAATAATAATAATAATATTTATAATAATAATAATATTTATAATAATATTTATAATAATAATAATATTTATAATAATAATATTTATAATAATAATTATATTAGTTATTATAATAATTATAATTATTATTATTACAATAGAGTATTTATAAAAAAGTGCTTTATTATAATATCAAAAATATTAGGAACAAATATAAATGATTTATTATTAATGAAAAATAAATTATCCTTAGAAACGTTATTATTTAAATATTTTAGCTTATCTAATTTTACAAAATTCTCCTTAAAATTAAAAATATCTTATTTAGATTATTTATGTTTTTTTTTAAATGAAAGACCAAGTATAAAATTTGACGAGAATAATATTAGTAACCTAATTATTATTATTCTTAATATTATTGAAGATATTGAAAAGAAGGATCAAAGAAAATATAAATATATTTATAATATTTCAAGTAACAAAAATAAGAGTATGAATAATAATATGAATTCATATGTACACTGCGCAAATAGAAATAATTATGCTTATAATAGTATATATTTAGATTTAATATATGATAAAGAACAAAATGTGGATTACACTTCTATAAAAAAAAAAAATAATGACGATGGTGGTGATGATCATAGAAATAAGAATATATGTAAAAATAATCGTAATAGAAAACATAATAAATCCATTTTTTATAATAATGTAGATAAGGATTATTTAAAAAAGGAAGACCTTTTTGTAGGTTCTCGAGTTCCGGTTGAAGCTAATAATAATGTATTATTAAATATGATGGAAAAATATAATTATGTTAATGTAGATGGAAAGAATATTGGAGGCAAGGATATAATTTCTTCTTATAAAAATAAAGATACTTTTGAAGAAAATGGTGTTGTTATGGATTATGGAAATGATGAAGTAGAAAAGAAGGATGATACCAATCTTATGAATAATTTTAAAGATGAGAAAAAAATAAATAAGTTGTCTAATTCGTATTATTCTATGTATTTTGATAGTAAGTTAGATAGTACGAGGAATCATAATTATGAAGAGACAATAAATAAAAATAAAAGTAAGGATTTGTCACAAATGAAAATAACAGATATGTTTCCTGACTATAAGAATAAAAAGGATAATCATAATGAAAAGATGTCGTTGAATATACTTGCTCAAAGTTATCCTGTGGTAAATAAGAGGAAATATAAAAGTAGTACGTCATTAAATAATAAGCGTGGTAGAAAGGGAAAAAATAAAAATAATAATAATGATGATAATAAAATTGGTGGTGATAATAAAATTGATGGTAATAAAATTGGTGGTAACAATAATAATAATGATGATAATAAAATTGGTGGTAATAATAATAATGATGGTAATAAAATTGGTGGTAATAATAAAATTGATGGTAATAAAATTGGTGGTAATAGTAATAATGATGGTAATAAAATTGGTGGTAATAATAATAATGATAATAATAATAATGATGAGAATAATCATGACAATATTAATAATGATGACAATAATGATGACAATAATGATGACAATAATGATGACAATAATGATGACAATAATGATGAGAATAATCATGACAATATTAATAATGATGAGAATGATTATGTTGTAGGGAAAAACCTAAAACGAAGGAAAGGAAATAATACAATGGACGATAAAGATAAAAGTATTAATAATAATGATGATAATAATAAAGAAAATGATAAAGGTAATTACTTTAAAGATAATTATCATAGAGGAAAACTAAATATTTCTAGAGGATCCACAGAAGGAGGATATAAAAGAAAATCATTTTTTTTAAATGCCATAAATAAAATTACTAATTATTTTCATTATAATATAAAAGATAAATCAACTTTGAAAAATGATGAATCTGTAAATGTAAAATTAAATGTAAGTCTAAATGAACCGATAGAACCTAAGGTCGACCAATCATTAATAAATAATAATAATTGTAATAATGATAAAAATATTTCTTATAACTATTGTTGTATTAACAAAAGTATAGGAAATAATATATGTAATAATAAAATTAATGTTGTGAATAATGTAAAAGATGAGAATGGTAAAAAGAAAGGCAATATGAAATTTTTAAGTGAGATAAAAAGTATAAATAATAATAATTACAAAGATAGTCATAAAAAAATAGGAAAAAATAATGATGAAAGGATTAAAGATAATAAAGTGAACGAAGAAAGGTACAAACATGATTATCCAAATGATAATAGAAAAAAAAAGTTTAATGATAATGTAAATGAAGAAGAAAATGATGATGATGTAAATGAAGAAGAAAATATTGTTATTGAATTTTTTATATATTTTATGAATTTGTTAAAAATATGTTTTGAGCATCCATTATATAAAGATCATTTATTATCATTAAATATAAAAATAAATAAAAAAACTGTATCATTATATTATCGATGTATGGAAGTATTATTGAATTTTTTATTTAACACAGACAAAAGGTTATGTAGAAAAGCTGAAGAAACGTTGAAAAATATAATACATGTACATGAAAAGGATAAGGATATAATAATAAAACCACAAGAAAGTATAAGAATATTAAAGCGTTATGATGATAATATTTATGGATTGATGAAACGAGGTAGTAGAAATATTAGAAAGGTTGATTTCAGGAAAAGTGTACCAATGTGTAATCTTACAAGTAGGAAATATGATATGTGTGATAATAATAGTAAGGATGGAAAGAATGAAAAATATGGACATTATGATAACACAAGCGTTAATCACAAATTTATTAACATTATTAAAAAGAAAAATAATATATCGATAGATAGAGGTGTCATAAAGAATTTTGAGAAAAATCATATGAACAAAAGTGTGATGAGTATATATAAAGGAAATATGAATTCCACGAAATTAAATAAAAAGGATTTAAAAATTTATTTAAAAGGTTTGTTATGTAATTTATCTTATGTTTTAAAAAATAAATCACATATATTAAAATCAAATTTTATCATTGGCTTAAGTAAAATTTATTGTTTATTCCCAGATCTATTTTCTTCATTTTTAATTGAAGGATTTATTAAATATATAAAATTATTTCATGAACGTATTGATGACAATCCTATGTATTATAAGAATGTGGAGCATATCTTAATAATATTTAGTACCTTTTTTGTTATTCCTAAATTATCATATGATCAATTTAAAGAAATCATTAATTTGTTATTAAAATTATATGAAAAGGATAAGAAAGGGTATGTAAATAATGAGAACATGGGAATAAATAATTATAATAATTATATAAATAAAATATGTAATGATGAAAAGAAGATAAAAGAGAAAGATAAGTTTGTTTTACGTGATTTCATAACATTTCAAAAAGGGACAGGTTTAGAAAATTCTTTTCTTGAAAAAGGTTATAGATCAAATTCAAAACAGTCGTTAATTACAAGTTATTTTGATATAGATAGAAAAGTTAGTAGGAATATAAAAGAGGAAGAAATTCATAAGAAGAATAATATAAATATATATAAGAAAGAAAAAGATATTTTAGAAAGTGTTGATGATATAGGTTATAATAATGAAAAAGATATATATGAAAATAATATAAATGGTTTCATAAAAACGGCAGAAGAAGAAAAGGATATTCTCGAACGTTATATATGTCTTAATAATAATAGTTTATGTGTAAGTAATTTATATATATCAAGTTTAAGTTTGTTATGTTGTAAAAATTATGAGCATTGTTATAAATATTTTCTTTATCATCGTAATAATGAAAGGATTTTTTCTTTCTTTATATTATTATTAGATAATAAGAAATTGATGGATCTAAGAAGATATGTATGTAAGAAGTCTTATTTATTGATTAATATTCTTTTAAGATATATATCAGACATGGATACACATAACATATATTGTTTTTATAATATATTTAGTATATCTATAGTAGGTGGTGTGCATGATGAGGATATGAGAGATATTATAGGTTATGATTACAATAAATTGAGAGATTACATCATGTATAAGAAATATTATGATAATAAAAATAAAAAAGAAGAAAATATAAATCAAAATGTAAAAAAAAATAAATATGACGAATATAATTATTATATTAATAATTATGAAAAATGTGTTACCATTAATAATGTTGGTATTAGCCCCCTTCGTAATATCCCCTTTTTAAATAACATATATACTGTTATAAATATTGTACACGTCTTGCTAAAACATGAATCTTCTTTTATTTTTATTAATTTTTATGAGGAGAGAATTAAAAAGAATAAATTATGTATTATTGAAATATTGTATATATATATAAGTGTTATGATAAGTGAATACATGAACTTGAAAAATAAAAATTTTCTTTTTTTTGTAAATGATAAGATATGTAAAAAATGTGTTAAGATATTTATAATATTTTTTCATTATACTAGAGATTTAATTATACACATAAAGAATAAATTACAAAATAACAAGGATAATATAAATATAATAAAAAATGAGAAAAAAAGGATGAATACATTTATTTTTAATTTAAAAAATGAGAAGGAAGATCTTTTTGATGAGTATAAAAAAAATAAATTTCTTCTTGATAATATGGAATATAATAAGAATTTATTTTATTTTAGAACGAATATATTTATTATATTAAATTTTATATTATGTGTACCAAAAAAAAATATTGATTATACATATATAGAGCGATTTTTTAAAAAGCATGCTGTCAAAAGTTTACTTTATCGAGAAAAGAGATATATCTTTTTTAAAATTATAGATATATTACGTATGTTTAATTTTTCAATATTTCATAAATTTTATGAAACAACAGTGTCATTTTTAATAATACCTATATTAAAGGAATATGTTAAATCAAACAAAGGGTTAGAATATATGAACCGGAGTCAAAATATATGTGATATAAATAAATATTCTGTGGATCGAATGGATAATATATCTTTTGATGACAAATCATTATTTGGACATATTAATACGATTGATAAGATGAACAATAGTAATGTTTTGATGTTCTTGAGTACGAAACTTTTTTCACATGCGACAATAAATTGTAGTGGAAATATGTATATGGAAAGACGTACGAGTTATAAGAGTGATGTGTCGAGTCCCACAAATGAATATCATAATATGGGAAATGCTAGTACTATATTCGGTATACATGATATATCTAGTAATAATAATAAAAATAATATTGATAATAATATTCCTAATAAAAACTTTGTAAAAACATACCAAACTAATGACTCCTTTAATTATAAAGATTTAGACTACAGACGAGGTGTTAATAATGATAAGAAAAATATATATACACATAACAATAAAAAAATATATGGACCCATAAGAAATTTGTTAAATTGTAGTTTTATACACAACTTGAATGATTTAAGTAGTGGTTTTAATAATAATGTAAAATGTTCTTATTGTTTATTTTATTTATATTATCATAATGAGGAAAATCATTTTAAGACATATCCTTTATATAATAATAATTATAATACTTTATTTTTATATATAGAAGAAATAAATTATGTGTTGAAATGTATAATAGATTATATACCTAATTATAATGATATAGTTATAATGAAAAAATTAATTATTTGTAAAATATTTATTGATATAATAAAAAAGTTTAAACGTCAAAAGTATAGAGATTTATTTTTTGGATATATTGAAAGAGAAAATAATAAATATATTTTTTATCCTGTTAGAGATATTAAACAATTATGTATAAATAATATAATAGAAATATATAAACATTATATTCATAAATATAATAGTAATATTTTGTTGAGTCTATTTTATTATTTATTATTATGTTCAGAAAATAAGCAGTGTATAAAATTTACTCGACACAATATAGAAGAATTATTTAAAATGATAATAAATAAAAATAAAAAAAAATATATATTAAATAATAATAATAATAATAATAATAATAATAATAATATATTTAGTATAAATAACATGTTGAGAAAAAGAAATATGTGGATGTACTTTTTTAGAAAATATTATATGAGTTATATATACTATGGGGATTATATAATAAAGGATACAATATATAACGCTACTAATTATAATGAAGATATTTATAATTATCCACAACTTCATAATATTAAAGATAGGGTAATTTCCCATGTAGATATATTAAAAGATTGTAAAAATATATTTATTAATTATATTAAGAAAGAAAAAAATATAGATAAAAAAATAGACATGATAAAAATAATATATAAATATAAATTTGACTTTTTTAATTTTTATCCTTATATAGTAAATATTATACTTGATGTTTTAAAGAGTAAAAATTTTGTTATATCATCAGAAAAAATAAATAAGTACAGTACAAATAAAAGAATCAACTTTTTTATGAAATCATTGAATATAATTATTGACTTTATAAGATTTAATATGTTGATTAATTGTGTCAATTATTTATTCTTAATTAATGAAGATAAAATACTTTTAAAAAAAAATTCATTATTTGGTGATGGGAATCAAGAAGAAATATTTATAAGGGATATAACAACAGAGGGTCTTGAAGGCAACATAATATATAATAAATTGAGTGATGAAAAAAAAAAAAGAACAAGGGATGGAATTGGTTATGTTGGCTTATATAATGATATAAATGGTTATGTGTATAATAATTTATATAATGAAGGACATGATAAGGGTGATAACAATAATGATAACAATAATGATAACGATAAAAATCATGTACATAATAAGAATTGTACCACACAGTGTTATGACAAAAAGCTCAATATGTTGGTAGACTTAAAAAACAAAATATATAACTATTTTATGATAAACAAAAAGAATAATAATATACATTTAGATCGCTTTATAATACCTATTTTTAATATATTAAAAAAGTATGATAATATTAAGGTGGATTACGATTTGTTAAGTATTTTATTTAATTTTATTATATGTAGTATAATAAAAAATTCGATTGAATTTTCGAGATATGGTGTTACGAATAAATGTATTTCTATCCTTGTAAGTATATTAAAAGTTAAGGTAAATATAAACATTAAATATATGAATATTTATGGTGTGTTAGCGTGTATATTATTCCCTTCTGAATTTATAAAACATAAAACAAAATGGAAAAGGTGCAAGGATAAAAAGAATAAATATTGTGATAAACAAAATAAGAATATTTTAAAAAATAATTATGGTTTAAATGAAGATATAAATAATGAAAAAGAAATAAATAAAATAGTTTATAAAAATATTAGTAATGTGAATAAGAAAAATCATATATATGATTTGCATAACGCATCATTGAAACAATCGAATGTGAGAAATAAAAATCTTTATAGAAATTGTAACATCTATAATAATTCTATGTTTATGTTGAATGATTATTTTAATACATCATGTGTTAATAATATAAATATTTATAATTGGAATGTAATAAAATGTATACATAAAATATTATACGTATTAATATTATATGAGAATAAAGAAAATATTTGTAAAAATTTACATATGATAACTTGTATATTTTTTTTATTAATAAATAATAAAGTTAATAATAAAAAGGAAAAAATGGGTCTGTTCAAATTATTAAATCATATGATACTAACACATAATTTGTATGTGTCTGGTGTGGATAATTTATTTAGTAATATAAAAAGAAAAAATAATATAAATCAAGATATAAATAATAATATTCCTATTTTCTCTTATATATATGATGAAAACAATGAAAATGTAGATGTTAATAAGAAAATATTAGATTTACATAATATGTTAATTCTTTTATGTATCAAAGGAATGAAAGAATATAATAAAAAAGATGGAAAAAAAAAAAAAAAAAATAAAATATACTATAATGATAAAATAATGTTTGTTATAAATTTAGAAACAAGTGTATCTATATTTGAAGTCTTACTTAATCTGTGTAAGGAAAGGGAATGTGTTTATAAAGATATAGTAAAGCATATTTTATTAAAATATATTAAGAGGTTAGATAGGGTAGCAAAATATTATTTATCACACTGGATGATAACAAAAAGATATAAAAATAATAATGTTAATAATAATGTTGATAATATTAATTATTGTGTTTACGTTCTTATGAAATTAATATTTTTAATCAACGCAAATTTATATCTTCTTAGTAAAAAACATATATTTCATTTTTTTAATATTCTACAAAATATTATACAGACAAAAAGAATTAAAAAAAAAAAATATCATAATTTTTATTTGTTCATATTAAATATATTCGAATGTCACATTGTGAAAGATACACATATGAATATGGTAAATCATCATTATAAAGACATTTTATGTAATGATGAGAAGTCATATAATTCTTTCTCTTTATATAATGAGACCAGTAGTAAGCAAGCCATGAAAAATCGTAAAAAAGCAATCGATTTATTTAATAAAATAAAAGCAAATGGTCCTATTTATGAAAATTATATTAAATATATAAATAGACGTTATAATGACAAGAAGTTTTATATAATAGATAGGTATAATTATAAGCCCTATCGAAATTATGTGTTTTCTATAGACAGATTAATATATAAAAGAAAACGAAGAACACTCCTGAACTTATTCAATGGAGAAATAAAAAGGAATTCTTATTTAGGAGAATATATAAACAAAGATATAATGATTAAACCATCTGGTAATTATAATATATTTAATATAAATACGTTATATAAAGAGAATGAGAAACTAGATCACAATATAGATATTTATAATGGTAGGCCAAAGAAAGATACTATTACTAGTCTAGATACGGATGATACTTTGAGAAAAGGTCTGCATAAAAGAAATAAAAGTGATGAAGATATAAATGATAAAAAGATCTCAGGGGACAACAACAAAAAAAAAGAGTATCTAGAAATGCAAGCGAAATTTTATGATCATAATGTGAAGAAGCTGTTGAAGAGGAAAAAGAACTACAAAAAATACGACATGTACAAAAAATACAACAAATACAACAAATACAACATGTATAACAAATACAACATGAACAATAATTTGCATGATGTGAATCATAATGATATCATAAACCAAGAGAATAATCATTCTTTAACATGCGAATCATCTTGTTTCTTCATAAGAAATCAACCTTTTAATAAACATTCTTTGAATAAAATCAAATTTAATAAAAATGAAACACTAGAAAAAGAGAGTAAAATAAAACGAATTAAAACGTATATGAACACATTTGAATTTTTATATGAAAAGAATGTTATGGAATCTTGCTTATATGAAGATATATTTTTTCTTAGAAATGAAGAACAAAGAAAATTAAAAGGGTATAGATATCCATATTTGTGTCCATATACATGTAATATTAAAAATATATGTCTAACATGTGAAGAAAAAGCCGAAATAATAAAAGGTTTAATTATATATGATTATATTAATGATTATTCTTGTTATATAAAATATTATGATATTTTATTAAGTTTTATTAAAGAAGAAAGGAAAAGGCCCCTCAAAAAAATAAATAACATAGAAAATGTAATAAATAGAACGATATATATTTTATTACCAAACATTTTAAGAGGAACCTTTTCATCTTTTCCAAGTATTCAATATACTTGTTCAAAACTATTTAAGAAACATTTTTTATGTAATAATTTATTTGGATGTATATATTTCTTATTTAATAATGAATATTATAAATATATTATTGATAAGTATTTTATATCTTTATGGATAAATGTTTTATTTTCCTTTTTTAAAAAAAATATTGATGTGTATGTATCATCAGAAAATAAGACACAGGGATTAATTCCGTATATGTGCTATAATAAAAATAAAAGGAATGAAAAAAGTAAAGGTCCTAATAAACCTCCACAACGATATGAACTTAACTTTTATGTAAAGACCCTTTATGAATATCCCAAACTTGTAGAAAGAAAAAAAATACTTCCTTATAATGATAAAATGAAAAAATACAATTTTAAATTTTTTGTTTGGAAAATGAAATTAAAAAAATATTGTATGGAACAGAAATTATTTATCCATAAATGTAAGGAAAAAATAGGGAAAGCTAAATATATGTTTAGATCCTTCTTAAGCATAATACATTTATTTAAAGAATATTGTAGACATGTGTGGATAGAATTATTCCCTCAACTTTTTTACTTTTTAAATAAGGAGGAAAAAAAAATATTGAATATGTGTTTAATACGTTTTCTGAATAATTATATACAAATATATGATTCTTTTAAATTAAAAAAAAAAAATACAATGAATCGAGAGTATAATCCTTTGGAAGAGAATCATATGAAAAGTAATTTAAATAATTCATATGTAAATAATGAAAATATTAATGTATTAGAAACAGTTCTTAGTAGTGTGCTAAAAATTAATAAGTTCATATTTATACCTTATGAAATCCTTTTTTATTGTTCGAAAAATTTCGGGACGTATGAAATTTGTAGATATATATTACAAGCGTGTTTATACAATAATTTAAAAAAAGAAAAAGCTATGATGAATAAGGATAAGAAATTTATAGAGCCAAGTAATAATGATGGTAACAATAAACGGAAAAGTAAGAACGGATATGAAGAAAAGCATGATGAGATAATTATAAATTATGGAAATAATGTTAAAGAACTTGTTAATTATCTTATGGATATTAATTATTACTTGAATTCATATGATAATATGTATGTGTTGAAAAAATATTATATTAAAAAGGTACAAGTAGAAAAATTAATATTAAATAACCATTTTGATTTTTATTCTAAAACGGAAGATTTATATTTGAGTAATTTTCTTAATTCACAAAATATGAAATTAAGTAGAGAAGAAATAAATATATGTAAAGAGAGTTGGATAGACAGTTTAAAATATTTTAATAAGACATCTTGTATAGAAAGTTATATGAATATTAATAATATTAATAATAAAAATGAAAATGTGAATAATTGTATTATGCTTAAAAATTATTTTAATAATAGTAATTATTCACAAAATAAAAGTGATGATTTATTTTTTTCTAATTGTAGTTATAAATATGCAAGAAGTAATTACTTGAATAATTTAGACGATATATATAATTTAATAAATGATCATATATATTTAGATCATCATAATGTGATGAATATGGTTTTTTCTGGTGAGAAAGATATATTAGGAAAGCAACACAAATATATAAATAATAATAATAATAATAATAATAATTTTTGTAGTAGTAATTTCTGTAGTGATGATCTTCATTATAATAACTGTATAAATTCCAAAAATAAAAATGAAAAGATACAAAAATCTATTCATGATTATTTTAAATGCACAAACAATACAAATAATATATATAATTCATATAAAATAGATGAGAAAAAAAACTTCTTCCATAATAATTATAATTATAATTATACATATACCAATTCGCATAATACATATAAAATAGATGATCCATTTTGTTTAAACAAAATTAACGACTACCACGAAAAAACTTCTCGGGAGAAATGTAATTCAAGTTCTGTAATAATAAATAATATAATAAACAAATTGTACGAAAAAAATTGTAACCTTGTAGATTATATGTATGATATAGAACATAACACCATGGCATCAAAATATGTTAAGGACAAAATATTTTTAGATAACAATCAAAAGTATTCTTTACACATGAATAATACAAATAAGAACACATTTTTAAATAATAATTTTAAGTTTAATATTGAAAAAAAACATATAAATAAAATGAACGAAATGATAAATAATGGTATGCGTAACTTAGTTAATAATGTAAAAGATTTATTACATTATAATAAATATGAATCGTTGAATCTGTTATTTTTACACTCACAAATATTTGAACATGCTCATAGAAGTATAGAGTTAATTAAGGAAGATGTTATTGAAGAAAGGAATGTCAGGAAAAAAGAGAAAGAAAGAAAATTGTTAAGTTTATTAGATAATCTATGTAATATATGTAAAAAGCAGCAAGATGCTTTTTTTTATGATAACGATATATATAATTTAAACTATGTAGAAATGTGGAAAAATACATTTTTAAAAATATGTAAAATTATATTAAATCGTGAAACAGAAAAAAATAAAACATTTAATAATTGGATTAATAGTAATTATAATGATCAGTATGATAATTATAATAATGCTGTGCATTTTTATAATCAAAATTTTTATCATCAACACATATGTAATAATACATATGTGAATACATGTGATCATTTGGTTCCTCATGAATATTTACAAAATGACAAGTCACATATCGTAGTAAATTTAATAAAAAACATGAGAGAGAAGAACCAATTTACCTACAATTATTTTGATAAAATATATGAAGGCTTTCTAAATTATAATAACAAAAAGATGTCTATCAAAAATAATTATATATATAACATTGAAATAATAAAAATGAATTTAAGAAAATTAATAAATGGAAACAATTATGCAGACGTAATATTAAACAGTGGCCAATTTAATAATGTAAATTATAATATTGCTGAAAAATTATTAGATAAATATAGTACCATATGTGATGAAGCCGAATTATTACATGATAAAAAAAGTAACAACAAAAAAGAAAAAAAGGTTAAAATGTGTCAGGAAAATAACTATTTGTATATTATAAATATGGAACGTGAATATTTTAATATATGTATTAACCTAAAAAAATTAAAAAAAAATAAATTTCTACATAAAGTTATAAAAAAAATCAAGTGTTATATAAATTCATTAAATATTATTAACAATTTTAATTTTGATACTTTACCCATGGTTGGTTATGAGAAATTCAGAAGTGAATTCTTTTATATGAAAGGAAAAATATTATGTAATCTGAATCACATTATTATATTTTTATATAAAAGTAATTTTATAGAAATGAATCCTAAAAACAATGGTTATGTATGTACAGGTCAATGTATTCATAAGGATGTTATATTTCATAAAAGTGATTATTTAAATATAAAAACACATGTATTTACAAACGAAAATATTAATTCTGATGTGTATTTACTCAAAACGAATTCTTGTAATGTTCAAAAATATGAACCCCCCAAAAATGA
Organism: Plasmodium reichenowi; assembly: GCF_001601855.1. NCBI lineage: Eukaryota > Apicomplexa > Aconoidasida > Haemosporida > Plasmodiidae > Plasmodium > Plasmodium reichenowi. The sequence goes on along the minus strand of NC_033658.1, from coordinate 134,774 downwards.
TGCCATAGATAATATTAAAATTGAAGTGTGTCATAATAATATAAGACCAAAAGAAAAAAAAGACAAACTTCATAATATTGATATAATTATAGACGAACAAAATAATGATACTAATGTTAAGAAAAAAAGAAGATATAATAAGAAGATGTCTATCAACAAAGAAAAGGAAGACCAAAAGTATGTACAAGAAATCAAAAATGTGCAGGATAACATTGAGATAACGAATATAGATTGTACAGGTAAAGAAAATAATATGGAAGAAAAAAATAATATTTGTAATAATCCTTTAAATAACAATAATATAGGTACACCTAATGTTGATAATAATAAATGTTGTTACATTATTGATCCTGATAACTGTAAAAGTAGCGAAAAAAAGAATGTTAAGAAAGAAAGGAAAAAAAAAATAGAAATGAAATTATTACATTCTGATTATTCATGTAAATGTAATATGAAACAGATCAAACATTTTGATAGTGATTTGATTGAAGAATGTTTACTTTCGTCTTTAAAAATTTATCCTTTAGAAAATAATTCATGGATAATTTGGGGAGATTATTGTAACAAATTATTTAAAGAAAGTGAAAATATATCATTTTGCTTAAGTTCTATAATTTGTTATTTAATTTATTCAAGTTTAAATATAAACAAAGGTTATTATTATATAAGTAACGTATTGCATATGTTAAATTATGGTACAAAAGATAATAGTATATTTCAAGTTTTTAATAAATATAATGAAAGCATATGTCCAAATATATGGCTCTTTTATTATCCTTTTCTAATGAACAATATTAACGTAAATAAAAAGAACTATTTATATTTCCATAAAATTTTTTATATATTAATGCGAAATTTTCCACAAGATATTTTTTACGATTTACGAACAATACATATTTATAGGAAAAAAAAATTATATCAATTAAATGAAATAAAAAATAAAAGAAATAATAATGGGGAAATATCTCTTTGTGATGGTTCTAATGATATTTTAAAAATAAAAAATGGACTTCAAATTAATAACGAAGAACATAATAATAATAATATATTACACATGAATAATAAAAATTCTGAACATGTTCAGAATATTTCTGACATGTACAATTTGGAAAATGGCTATAAAGAAGAAATGGCTAGTAGTGTAAAAATGAATTTGAAGAAAGGAAAAGATAAAGACAACGATTTATTAAGACTTGATAATATAAATAATGATAATATAAATAATGATAATATAAATAATGATAATATAAATAATAATTATAGTAATAATAATAATAATAATAATAATAATATAAATAACAACATAAGTAATAAGAATAATATTTATTGTTACAAAAATGATGAAGATAATAATGCTTGTGCTTCTTATCAAACTAGCAATGGTATAAAAAATAATAAATATACGTATCAATTTTCGGATATATATATGGATGGATTTGATCAATTAATAAATGTGTTTAAAAATAAATATTCTGAAATTTTCTTATCATTAGATTACTTGTGTAATGAAATATTAAATTATAACAAATTTCAAGCTTTTGAAGAAACGTACCATTTTATAAATAAGCTGTTTCATAATTGTATGGACATTGGGAACTCCGAAATACATATAAACGAAATTATGCAGAATGTAACTAACAATATTTTGTATAAAAGATATAAGAAAAAATTGAAAAAGAATAAAAATATGTATAATAATAGGAAATATAAAAATGTTGTTAAAAATATGAATAAGTTTTGGAAGGAATTTAAAAAGGATATAAAATTTTTAAAAAAAACTGGATGTATTGAAAAATTAAACACAACAAAGATGAGAAAAAAGAAAAATTATATAAAAAATAAAGATATTAATAATTTTAGTGTTATAAATGAATATTCAAAAAATATGTTATCAAGGGATGATAATTCCCGTTATATGTTATCATATTTTATAGCCTTTTTAAAAAAATGGAAATATATGTTGTCTATATATTTATCACAATTAACTGAAACACAAGCTTTAGAAGATTGTTCTTATACGTTATGTGATGCATTGCACAAATTTGATATTCCTATTGAATTACCAAAACAGAGGTTGAAATATATTGGAGAATATTTAAATTATCATTATAATTTAAATACATTTTGTCCTTCCAAAATTATTAAGGTTAATTCTTCCGTAACGTATAATGTGTCAAACAATTATATTTTAAGAAAAGTTAGTTTTTTAACAAACGATGGAAATATTTATTATTATACACAACAACCGCGTAATTATGTAAGGAATAAATCTGAGCATAAATTTATGTTATTCCAAGTGTTGTTAAATAATATAATGTTCAATTTTTCACAAACCAAAAAAAGGGGCTTATCCTTTAAAATAAATTTTAATACGCAAATACATCCAAGTATTATATTAAAGGAACAACCAAAGGATGATATCACCCTACATGAAATATACAATGAATATAATTCAGTTCTTAGAAGTGACAAATATTCTATGGATAATATAATGTTGTATCACCGAAATTTGGTTCAAAGTTCTCTTCACAGATTATTATTAAAAGAAATAGAAATTAAGTTAAAATGTGACAAAAAGTATATGAATATGTCTATTGATGATGGTGTGCAAGAAAAAAATCATATTACACGTTTTACAAAAATGGATGGTCAAGATATAAATAAAAAAAATAACCACATCAACAACGACAACAACAACAACGACGACGACAACAACAACAACAACAACAACGACGACAACAACGACGACGACAACAACAACAACAACGACAACAACAACAACGACAACAACGACAACAACGACAACAACAGCAATAGTAATAATAATAATGATAGTAAGGACGAATGTAATAGGTTGTTAAAAATGTTCTCTTACCAAAATGATTTAGTGTGTGAGACAAACAACTCAAATCGTGAAAATGTTAATATTAATATTCCTTCAAATAATAAAATAGATTTATCAAATTTTGAATATTATTGTTCTTTAACATATGAAGAATTAATAAAATATTTTTGCAATGAAGAATGGTTTTATAAAATTTTAAAAAAATGTGAGAAAAAAAGTGTAAGAAAAAGTTTTAAGACAATTTGTAAAATGATACCAAATAATATCTTGAAAAATTACTTTTTTTCTATACATAATAATAATATACAAAATTATAGCATTTTCCATGATCAATTTGTCAAAAATTATTCTATATTGTGTATGTTAAATTATGTATTTTTTCAACTTAATACTAATTTAGATAATATAGTTATTTCCAAATGTTCAGGCAGATCAGCGTATTCTGAAGGAAGACCATTATATAAAGATTTTACGATGAAAAAAGATATAAATAGGAAAAAATTAGCATTCAGATTAACAAGAAATATAAAAGAATTTATTGGATTTCAAGGATTACATGGAAATTTTCCTTTATGTTTTTATTCGTCCATTATGGCTATTAAAAAGAAAAAAATGGAAATAAAAAACTTTTTGAATCTAGCTATTTTGGATGATTTTTTTACCTTACATGTTCAGAAAAAAAATAGAAATTTAATGGAAAAAAATAAAGGTAGAATAAAATATGAATATATAAAAGAAAATGATAATGAAATAAGTAAAAAAACATTAATAAATGAATACATAAAGTGTTTACGTATTGACGATATAGAAAAACGAAATATATTAAAGAATGCTGAAAATTATGTTAGTACAATATTTGGTCGTGTGCAGTTTTTGTATAAAAATAAATTAGAAAGAAGGAAAATTGACAATACATTGAAATCAAATGAGAAATCAAATATAAATGTGTATGAATATTTTTCGGATTTACAGGATATAACATCCTTATCAGAATTATCATCTGACAATAATAATGAATATATAAATTATGATGAAGTTGATAAGAAGAGAGCTCAAAACGTTGGAACACGTGAATATAAAAGGAAGAAAAAAGAAAATGTTGTTCAACAAAAAACGGTAAAAGAAGAAAGATCAGTAAATGTAAATATGGAAAATGTACAAGATATTATGCATATAGATATGGATGAAGAAAATAGTAAAACAAAGGAATGTACAAATAATATTACAAATGGCGATATAGTAATTAATTCTCAGAATGATAATAATAATAATAATAATAATGATAGAATTAACCAATTGATTGATATGACAAATATAGAAGGGGTAAAAGAAATAAAGAAGGGAGAAAACCATTCTTGTAATAATAAAGGGAAAAGGAAGTATAAAAAAAATACAACTAATGCATATAATAATGACGAACTTAAGAATGTTCATCAGTTATTAGAACAGAGGACATTTGAAAATATTAGGAATCAAAAAAACAATATACAAGACTGTACTGAACATGAAATAGATGAAGAAGGAATTAAAAAAGACGAAAACAGCCATAATAATTACAAGCATGTAAAAAATTATGATAATAATAAATATAATGATGAAGAAAAAAATATGAAATATAAGAAGATAAAAAATATATCTGTATCTGATATAAATAAATCTGTAGTTGATCTTATGGAAATGTCTATGGATGAAAAGAATTTAAAAAATGCAAAAAGAACATGGTTTCCATGGTTTTAATTATAAATAAATAAATATATATATATATATGTATATATGTATATGTTTATTTTTTTTTTATATTTATAAATTGTAAATATATCTGTGTGGAAATTTTAATTTTTTTTTTTTTTAATATATCCTTAAAGAGTCATAAATATATATATATATATATATATATATATATATATATATATTGTAACATGTGGTCAACTTTGAAAAAAAAAAAAAAAAAAAAAAAGAAAAAACTATAAAATAATATAAAAAATTGACAAACAATATATATTCATCAATGTAATTTAAATTTAACTTTTAATATATATATATTATATATATTTATGTGCTTTTGTATTTATTATATTTTTTTGTTATCATACATAGCATAAAATAGAGAATTAAAATTTGTATCATGTTTTTTTTTGATCAACCTAGCGGAATTATATAATTTTAATAATGTTTCGTTATTTAAGCAAAAAGGATTATTTAAATTTTGTATAACTTGTGTATATTTATTTTGTGATAAGTAGGACATATTTTTCCAATATATAGCTTTTACATTTTGTGGGTTTATAATACATGCCTTTTGAGCATATGTTATACATTCATTGTAATTATTTATTTTATAAAAAGTAATAGATAAATTAGTTATTATTTTTTCCATATATGATAATAATTCATTTTGATAATTTTGTTCTTCTGTTTGTTCACTGTCGTTTTTATTCTGATAATGATTATGTAGATCTTGTAATTTTTTTTTTTCTTCAAATATTAAATTATATATTTTTGAAAATCTACATATATCAAAAGCTTTTTTATATTGAATTAAAGCAGCGTAATATAATTTGGTTTGAGTAAATTTATTTCCCATATCATTATAAATTTTTATATTTTCTATTTGTTCTGATATATTCATATTCCATGGATCTTTTTTTTTACAAATAATTTTAACAACTTTTATTTTTAATAAAGTATCTTTGTTATAAAAAAAACGATCAAAGTATACATTATTCAATGATTTTTCAAAAAGATACGTATTATTATTATATTCTTTTTTATATTGTTGTTTATAGAGATCATTTGTGTTGTTATGACTTGTACATTTTAGTTTTTTCTTTTTGTTTTTGTCTCTCTTTTCTTCAGTAATACATATTTGTAATAATTTATTATTTATAATATTTTTTGTTCTTAATGTTATATTTTTCATGTTTATTTTTATAATTTTTCTATGAAAGATTTTACGTTTAAAATTTAGGAACAGGTTATTAAAATGGTTCATTTTAATATTGAAATTTATTAATTTGTTAATTTTTTTAATGTCTTTAATTTTTTTAGTGTCTTTAATTTTTTTAATGTCTTTAATTTTTTTAATCTTTTTAATCTTTTTAATTTTTTTAATTTTTTTAATTTTTTGTTCGTTTTTATTTTTGTCCATATAACGTTCATGTAATTTAAAGAAGGCATTACAAAAATTGTTGACATCATTTTTTTTAAATTTTTTAATAAGATAAAAACCTTTACCTTGATTTCTGTTAGATATTAATGATTGTATAAAATTGTATGTGTGATTGTGTGTTTTTATTTTATTTATTTTATTTTTAGTATCACTATTAGGAGTGTACAAATTATTTTTGTTTGTATATTGCTTATGTGCTGTGTTGATCTGAAAATTCTCATGATGTTTTTGATTTTTGTGCACACAGTTTTTTGTTCTATGAAAATTTTCATAGATCATATGATAAACAAATTGCTTTTCTTCAAACATACTTTTATTTTTTGCTATGGGTATAATAATTTGTTGTCCTTCTTTCAAATCTTTTAAAGAATGATAAAACCATAAGGGAGATGTAAAACAAGAACCATATGAATAAATAAAATATGCCGAATTTTTTTTTATGTTTTTATTATTATTAGTATAACAAATTGGTAAATAAATATTTTGCTTTGTTGTATTATCTAAATGTGTTAAGCTGATTTTAATTATAAGTTCCGATTCTGTGTCTATAGTTGGAATATTAAATTGTTGATGTGTTTTAATATTTTTATTTATATCATTTGTTTTGTGTATTTTTTCTTGATTTATATATAAGAGTAATTTTTCACTTGTGTTTATATTTATAATTGAATTTATATTAATAATTTTTGATTTTTTATAGTCTATTAATTGTATATAAAATTCTTTTATTTTTTCTTTGTCAATATTTGTTTTAATTAAGTTGACAGATACATTAGTTGTATCATTATGTACATGAGACGTTTTAGTATTATCGATATAATCGATTGATTTATGATTTGTATTCCATCTTTGTGGATCATTTATAATTTGATGTTCTTCACAAGATGTATTTTTTATTATATTTATTGATTTATGGTTTGTTTGTATTTTATTGTATAGGTTATTATGTTGTTGATTTATATAATATTGATGATTATGAATATTTTTCTGACAATCATGATTTAGATAATATATATGATTACATTGGTTTCCCTTAAGTATAACTTTCGAGATTTCTTTTTTTTTCATATGTTGTAATATATGAAATAATCCCCTATATTTTAAATTATTTATATCAAGTGTTGTGTGTATATATTCTTGTTTATTATTTTCATTTAGAAGAAAATCGACGTAATCATTTTTTTTTGGAGTACATATTCCTTCTCCTTCATTAATAATTTCTTTTATGATAGTTTTATCATCATTTAAAATATCAACTCTTCTAAATTCTTTTAAATATATAACATAGGTACATAATTCTTTTTGTGTAAAAAATTCATATTTTAAATTGTTTATATCTTGTATAGTTAAGGATACATGTGTTGTATTATCACATGATAATTTATCATTGTTATTATTACAATTATTAATTTGTAGATGATCACTATCTCCTATTTTTGAATGACCATTATTTTTAAGTTCACTCATATTATTAATGATATTCGATTTAATATTGATTTCGTCTATATTTATTTTCTTTCTTTCTTTGTTTATTTTTTTTTTTTTCATTAACAAATTAATATCATTAGAGTTTATTTTAATTTTTTGATATTTATTGATTACGGGGTCTCTTGAATAAATGTCGACACATTTTTGTTTAAACCTTAATCCTTTTTTAAATTCTTCTTTAAAATTATGCGTTTTATCGTATTTGGTCTTTACCTCTGAGTTTTTAAAAATCCCTAAAATGTTAAATGTGAACATTTATATATATATATATATATATATATATATATATATATATATATGCATATGTATTTAGAGAAGGGCAGCATAAAAAGGAGGGTATACAACATCACAAAATAAATAAAAAAATATATATATATGTGTGTATATATATATATATATATATATATATATATATATATATATATTTATATATGTGCTTGTATATTTTATTTATATGTGTTATACTAGAAAAATCCTTGGGACCTTGTACAATACACACTTCATTTTCCTTCATACATCTTGCAGCAATTTCGCATATATAAGGTAACTTATCTATATAAAATATATTCACATATATATATATATATATATTATATTTTTGAATAAATAATATTAGGTATAATTAATGTTATATTTTGACTTAACCATTTTTTCCTAAGTACACATTTGCACTTGTTATATTGTCTTCGCTACCCAACTCATAATATATAACTAGGATAAAAAAAAAAAAAAAGGAAAAATTAAAATGATTATTAAATATAAAAATATATTTTTATGACAAATGTTATATCATTATTTATTTATTTATTTATTTATTTATTATTATTTTTTTTTTTGTACTTTTTATTTTATGTCCATTTCCAGGACTATAATAGCCCTACAAAAAAATAATAAATTAATATGCACATATATATATATATATATATATATATATATTTTTTTATATATATATGTCTATATATTTATATCTTCATTTCATCAATAATTCTTACATTTCCTAATTCTTTAATAATTTTAAAGCAAAACGTGTCTTCACTTATTGCATATATATCATTCAAATATTCACAAGGTGCTTCATCATCACTATCAATATTATAAGCTAATTAAAAATTACATATATGTAATATATATATATATATATATATATAATTAATTTATGTATGTAATATATATATGTGTGTATATAATTTTATTCTTAGTTTTTCTATTATTTACTTGGAGCTTCAGAGTCAGTAATAATTTCTTTCATGTTGTTTACTTTTTTTTTTTTTTTTTTTTTTTTATTTTATTTTTTTT
>NC_033658.1:124134-125662 GCF_001601855.1 Plasmodium reichenowi | reverse complement strand
AATATATATATGTGTGTATATAATTTTATTCTTAGTTTTTCTATTATTTACTTGGAGCTTCAGAGTCAGTAATAATTTCTTTCATGTTGTTTACTTTTTTTTTTTTTTTTTTTTTTTTACTTTACTTTTTTTATATTCCTCTTAGAAAAAATAAGCAAGAAAAAAATTATTAAAATATGAGAAGCATTTTGTTAGATTGATCCAAAAAAAAAAAAAAAAAAAAGAAATTATTTATATTGAAAGGATATTATAATTAATTTTTAGACTAAAAAAAATAATCAGACACTTAAAAAGAAAAAAAAAAAAAAATATAAGCATCAAAAAGGTACAGAAATTATAAATAAATAAATTATACATATGTATACATATATATATATATATATATATATATATATGTACTTAATTATTTTACGTGCGCCCGTATTTACTTTTAGTATATTTTTTTTTTTCTTTTTCTTTTAATTAAATCTTATATGGCTTAAAAGAGTTTTTATAATAAAAAAAAAAAAAAATAAAAAATAAATAATAAATAAAATTAAAATAAGTAATAAAACATAGACCTTGAAATATATAATATATATATATTATAATAAAATAAAAAAAATAATTATATATTATGTGCACAAAAAAAAAGAAAAACTTTGCATTTAAGCAAAAAATTTCCTACATAAGGATTTTTTTAAATATATATATATATATATATATATATATATATATTATATATATATGTGTAATATTTTAATTTAACTTGTGAAATTCAAATATATAATATATTTATCACAAATATATTATATAAATAAATAAATATATATATATATGTATACATTATAAAGAAATATTCTAAGACGTATATGTTATTTTATTTTATTTTTTTTATTCTTCATTATTAAATTAATTTTCCAAATATTTTTGAGGGAAAAACGAATAAAAGGAATAAGAATATATACATATTAAAAAGAACAAGATATTTAAATAAATTAAATAAATAAATAAATATATATATATATATATATATAACAAAAATTATATATAAAATATATTCATTCTTCTTAACCATTATATATATATATATATATTACAACATTTTATATATATGTGTGTATAACAAAATATTGGTAGTATGATATATTCTTTAAACCAATAGAATTCATAAGCAAAAGTAAATATCTCTTTTAAACACATTTCCATAATTATAAAAATGATAAGGATAAGAACAGGAAGATACATATGTGTACATATTAGACAATCTTACAAAATTTCCTTTAGCTTAAAAAATTTATTCTTTATCGTTTATTTGAATTATTTGAGAAATTAATGGTTTCTGTTCTAAATTTAAATTTTTTCTTTTCGCCTTAACAAATGTTTCCATAAATGCTCTATTTTGAGCTTCCATCTAAGAATAAAATAAAATAAAATAAAATTATTATATGACATGTGAAAAAAAAAAAAAAAAAAACAGAGAGGATACAAAATTATATAAAATGCAAAAGATAAGGATATACATGTGTTTATTATGACACATAGAATT
>NC_033658.1:117133-119633 GCF_001601855.1 Plasmodium reichenowi | reverse complement strand
GAATTTTTTATATGGAGGTATAGGTTTAGCTGTTGTAGGTGTGGCCCTACAAGTAGGTATATTAGGTATATTGTTTTATTATTCTTTTATGTATAGACAAGAGCAGAGTCCATTATCTAGTAGTTTTTTACTAGCATCTATTTTATCTTCAACAGATCCTGTAGCTGTGTTATCTATATTAAATGTGGTTGACGCTCCGTCTAAAATAAGTTCTATGTTTCATGTAGAATCTTTAATAAATGACGGTAGTTCAGTGTTGTTGTTTCAATTTTTTTTTTATTTAACTATAGGATATAAAGCGAATACTTCCCAATATGCTGTGTTGTTTGTAAAATTATTATTTTTAAGTCCTGTGTTTGGTATAGGCATGGCTATGATAACTTTTGCATGGATAAATTTATATAGGAAGCATTATTATAATCAGTGTTTAGCTACGATAACAATGTGTTATTTATGTTATTTTGTATCTGAATATTATTTGAATTTATCAGGACCTTTGTCTATTGTATGTTATGGATTATTTATTAATGCATATGGTCATATTGCGTTAGATGAAATAGCTCAAAGGAAACATAAAGAAATTGTGGAATTGTTAGCGTTGATGGGTAATTCTAGTATTTTCATTATATCTGGTATCATTTCATTTGGTATGATGGAGAATGTGTTTAAAGATAATTTATATTTCTTTTTATATATTGCCTTGACATATGTATATTTATTAATAGCACGTTCTGTTATGATATTAATATTTACTCCTTTTCTTTCCAAAATAGGATATGAGGTGAATTGTAAGGAAATTTTGTTATTAATTTGGGGAGGATTGAGAGGTGGTATTGTGTTAGTTTTAGGATTACGTATTGAAGCAGAGAATAAAATAAATGAGAAATTAACAAAAGAGTTAGCTTATTATATAAGTGGTAGTGTTTTATTAATCCTAACTATTCAAGGATTAACTTTTGAATGTTTATATAGATTTTTGAATATATATCCTCCTAATCCTTTTCGTATTGTTTATTTAGAAAAGGTATTAAAAATGATAGATTATAATTTTTATATACGAAAAAAGAATCTAAAGAATTATTGGTTATTTAAAGGTACCAACATTTTACATTTTTCTAGTAAAATAGTACCAGAATTATATTGGAGGAAAATGAATAAATATGGGGAGTTTGATTTACGACTACCAGATATTTATACGTGTCTTCAGGATATTCGTACATGTGATATATCTTTTTGGGAACGTGCGTATGACTCTCACACGGTTATAGAGAGTTTCGATGATTATTCATGTAATGAAAAAAGGACCAGGGAAAAAAATAAAATTGAAAAAGGTGTTCTATTGAATTCGGACATGAAGGAAATCGACATGGTCCATGATAATAATAATAATAATATGAGAGATAATAATATGGGAGATAATCATATGTGTGATAATCATATGAGAGATAATCATATGAGAGATAATCATATGAGAGATAATCATATGAGAGATAATCATATGTGTGATAATCATATGTGTGATAAGAGAAAGAATAATATACAAAATGACGACAAGAATAAAAATAATAATAACAATGTTGATAATAATCATGTTGAAAAAGAAAATAATAATATATATGACAATACACATAACATGACAAATTTAAGTAAATTATATAATGATGAATATTATAAGAAAGGAAAGAATTGTGAAAATGCAAATATAAATTGTGGAGATAATAAAAAGAGTGTATACGAAAATTTGAGAGAGAAAACTAATTTTTTTAATGATTTAACAGGAAATGAAGATACTAGTGATGTATATACTTATTTAAATAAACATAGTTATAATAATGTGAGTAATATTCGTGGTGGATATAATAATTATTATGGTAATAATAATAATAAGTATAATCATAATAATAATCATAAGTATAATCATAATAATAATCATAAGTATAATCATAATAATAATCATAATAATAATCATAATAGATATAGAAGCTTAAATGTTATAAGCAGAAAAATTAGTGTTGATAATTCATATAAAGGAGAAATGAGAATTAATGTCATAAGAAATAATGATAATTACTATAGTAGTTATGATGATGAAGATCATAATTATACAAATATTAATAGATCTTTATCTTCGAAAAATTTTGATCATTACAGCAATAATCTAAACGAATTTACGGATAATGTATCCTCATGTTCCGATAAAGCATTTGATCATATTAAAATAAAAAATCTAAATGCTTTTAATTTTGATAAAATAGCTGTAAAAGATTATGATAAATTAATTAAGAAAATGAATTATAGAGAATTTAAAAGAACAAGAACAGAGAAAGAAGAAAACTTTAATGTTATAGATAATATTGTTAATAGTAATAAAGAAACGTTCAATCCAAAATATAATCTTAGATTAATTGAACATGCTACACATCTACCCAAAACGTTAAGCGATAATTTATTAATCAAAAGTAGTATAGAGCAGGACAATCCATATGATAAAGATCAAAAC
>NC_033658.1:114644-117085 GCF_001601855.1 Plasmodium reichenowi | reverse complement strand
GAAAGAACAAAAAATTTCTTAAATTTTAGAGGAGATGATAGTGAAGAAGATGATCATATTGATAATAGTAATCCTGATAGTAGCGAAGAAGAAGAATTTAAACAAGATAAAGAAAAAAGTATAAATACAAAAAAAAATAATAATAATAATAATAATAAAATACATAATAAAGATAGTAGTGATAATGATGCAGATATAGAAGAAGCCGAAGGAGAATCAGATGATATGAGTAATATTAATTATGATAATATAACTAAAGAAGATGAAAATTTATTAAATGAATATAAAGATATAAAGAAAAAAATGGATGATAAAAATGATTGTTATGATTCCAGAGAAATGTTAAATTTACATGAAAGAAATAAAGACTTGATAATGAGTGATAATTTTATTGTAAAAATTCCTGTTGATATATCAAATGATGATAGGGAAAAACTTAAAAAAAATATTAAGTCTAATGAAAATATCAAGACAATTTCGGTAGATGCCTTATATAATGATGATGATAATAAAAAAATAAATGATAATAAAAAAATAAATGGTAATAAAAAAATAAACGATAATAATAAAATAAACGGTAATAAAAAAATAAACGATAATAATAAAATAAACGGTAATAAAAAAATAAATGGTAATAAAAAAATAAATGGTAATAAAAAAATAAACGGTAATAAAAAAATAAATGGTAATAAAAAAATAAACGGTAATAAAAAAATAAACGGTAATAAAAAAATAAATGATAATAATGATGATGATAATGATGATGATAATAATGATGATAATAATGATGATAATAATGATGATGATAATAATGATGATAATAATGATGATAATAATAATGATAATAATGATGATGATAATGATGATGATAATAATAATGATAATAATGATGATAATAATAATGATGATAATAATGATAATAATAATGGTGATAATAATAGTAGTCATTATAATAAAGAAAAGGAAGCTAACTTCAACGAATATTTAACGTATCAAAACCTATTTGCTCTACAGAATGAAGATAACAATATTATAAATTTCTTTAGTAATGACAAAAAATATAATTCAAGAAAAAGTATGAAAAAACATTCTTCCGCTTTTAACATTTCAACTAAGGGTACTAATGACAAAAGTCTAGTTTTGTTAAATAATGATATAGATAAAAAGAAAAAGAAAAGTTTAAAATTATTTAATAGAGTTAATAACAAATCTTCTTGTAGTGCTTGTTCAGGAGGTTTTAATTTTGGTGCATGCACTTCAAGACCCCCAAAAAAAATGTGTGAACATTATCATGAACATGTTCGTAAGTATCATGCTGATAATAAAAAAAGAAAAAAGAAATATGATAAAAAAAATATAAAAGAAGGATATGATGGGAACTCATTCTCTAGTAGTAATAATATAGGAAATGATAACATAAATAATAAAAAGGATAATTTTGAATTTGGAAAGGAAAATTGTAGTTTACCAAGAAATAACACAGCAGATTTTACACCACATAGATATGATACTGATCAAACGATCAATTTTGAATGTATCGAAGAAATGTGTCAGAAAAAGCATGGAGGGATACCTTTTTATAGTTTTTTAAAAAGGCCGAAAATAAAAATAAAGAATAAATTATTTAATGAATTGAGAAGAGCAAGAAGCCACGAAAGTTATGTTAACAAAGAAAAAATGAATAAAAAAAGAGAATATATTAATTATAATACATTGAAAAAAAGAATGATAAGAAAAGAAAGAGAAGGAGAATTATATATTATGATATTTAATACTTGTAGAGAATTATATAAGAAATTATATGTTAATGGATTTATATCTGGAGAATGTTTATTAACACTTACATCTATTCTAGATTTATCAGCTGATTTCGCTATTAAAAAAGTTAGAATGAATCCTATAAAAGCATGGGCAGATGCATTTGATAAAGGAAGAAAACATAAAAGAAGAAGTACTAGAAGAAATAGTATAGATCATAGAAATGGATTTGAATATGAATTTCATATATTATTATCAAAATTAAAAATTAACAAAAAAAATTTCTTCTTTTTTTCACCTAAGGTAGTTAATATTTTCCTTGTATATGAACACTGTATGAAAGATCTACAAATCATTTTGTCTTATGTTGATGTTCATCAGTGTACATTAGATAAGGGGGGTATTACAATGAAATTACTTCTAGGAAAAAACTTGCTTAGAAGTTATTATAGAAATATAGAACTAGCTAAAAATTTAATTCCGCATCTTGTTAGGAAATATAAAGACGTGGTTAAATATTGCCTTATCAAAATAGGAACCGATATGTTATTACATTTGAAAAAAACGGTACGAAAAAAAAAAAAAAAAAAAAAAAAAAAAAAAAAAAAAAAAAAAAATTTTTTTTTTATTTTTTTTTTTTTATTTTTTTTTTTTTTATTTTTTTTTATTTTTTTTTTTTTATT
>NC_033658.1:106486-114273 GCF_001601855.1 Plasmodium reichenowi | reverse complement strand
GGAAAAAAAAAAAAAAAAAAAAAAAAAAAAAAAAAAAAAAAAAAAAAAAAAATATATATATAATATTTATATCATAAGATATGCATATCAATATGTATCAAATGTGTATATTGAAATGTTATATATATATTTATATATTTATTTATATATTTATTTATTTATTTATTTATTTATTTATTTATTTATTCATTTATGTTTATATTTTTATGTTCATATATATTTTACAGATTGTTAATGAACAAGCAGCCAACGGACTGCTTTTATCGCAAGATAACGAAAAACTCAATGGAATCTTCGATGAGCAACAAGTAAAAATTAATAGATATAGACCTTACTTGCACTATTTTTTAAAAAAGAATATTCTAAAAAGGTTTATAAAATGAACAAATAAATAAATAATTATATATATATATATATATATATATATAATTATTTTTTTTTTTTTATCCATATTTATACCCATTCGTCATTTTTAATCTTATGCATATACCATATTCCGACATTTTTTTTCCTTTTTAATATATTCATATTTTATATATTCAAATGTGTTATATATAGTAAGAATTTATACATATAAATATATAAATATATATATATATATATATATATATATATATATTTATACATGTGAATATATTTATTTATTAAAATATATATAAATTTTTAAGATTTGTTTTTTAATTTTATAATCAATAAAAAAGTATAAAAAAAACTTATACGTTCTAATATGCCTTATATAAATTGCATATAAAATTACATTAAAAATTATATTTGTTTAATGGTTAAAATATTATGTGAATCATATATTCTGGTTTTTTTTTTTTTTTTTTTTTTTCTTCTTCTTCAAATTGTAATAAAGGAAAATAAAATATATATGAAAAGATATTATATATATTATATAAATATATGGATGGTAAAGAAAAAAAAAGGGATTTATTTAAATATGTAAAATTTAATAATATAGGAATTATTATCTTATTAAGGCATATTTTAAAACAGCTATATAATATATATATATATATATAATAAAGTTGTTTTCTCATAAGATTATATTACTATAAGGATTGAGGAATCCCTTTCACCTTTTTCTTTTTCTAATAAAAAAATAAAATGAAAAGGGAATTATTGTTGAAATGGAAAAAAAAAAAAAAATTTAATTTAAAAATATAAAAAATATATTAATTGATACCAAAATATTTTTTTATGTTATATTTTATATATAATGATAGAGAAATAAATAAATAAATAAATATATATATATATATATATATATATATATATATATAGATAGATATACTTTGATTTATTAAAAAAAATAAAACAAAATAAATAATTCATTATATATATATATATATATTATATATAAACATATTCATTAATTTCCTTGTATCATTTTGTTAATTATATATATATATTTTAACTTTAAACAAATCTCCATCCAATTTTTATTTCGATAAATATTATATGTATATAATAATATATTTCTTTTTAATAAGGGAAATATGCAATAAAATTGAATATGCTATAAATAAATATATATATTATTTTATATAATATAAAATATATTTATTATATATGTAGAATTTTAAGTTTTTTTTTTAAAAAAAAAGAAAAAAAAAAAAAAAAAAAAAAAAAAAACGCTTTAATAATGCATATATATATATACATATATATATAATATATTTTTAATATATATATTAAAAAAATAAGGGCTTTTTTTTTATATATTATTATATATCAATTTTTTATATATCTAGAAAAAAAAAAAAAAAAATATATATATATATATATACATATATTTTATATATATTTTATTTTAAATTTTTATTATGAAATATAAAATAAATTTTATAATATTTTATACAATTATATATATATTTAATACATATTTAATATATATATATATATTATGTTTATAATATTGATTGATTTGTGGTTAATTATGTTTATATTTATTTATATATATAATAATATATAAAAGCTTATTTTTTTTTATTTTATAATAATTAGAAGAATAATAGTTATAAAATATATAATATATTTTATCATATATATATTTATATATATAAAAAAATAAAATGAAAATACATTTATCATCTGATGAAGTAAATTTATTGGTATATCGATATTTAGTAGAAAACGGATTTGTACATACTTCTTTTTCTTTTTTCAATGAAGGAAATATTTGTAAGAATCCATATTATATGAGTCATGGAGATAAATTACCTAGTGGTGCTTTAGTTTCCTTTTTACAAAAAGCTTTGATATTTATTTATATAGAATATCATACGGATCATAATGATGGTAAGAAAATAGCATGTGAAGAACCATTTTCTTTTTTTCGAAGACATGATTGTTGGAATAATGAATATAATTGTTTACATCAACAAGAAAGAAAAAAGAAAAAAGAAAGAGAAGGGGATGATGAAAATATTAATGATGATATGAATGAAAAAATGGATGATATGATGGATGAAAAAAGGGATGATAAAAAGTATGATCGTATGAATGATACTGTGAATAATAACCATGCAAATAATAATATAAATGATTACAACAAAAATGTTATGTTAAATAATAATAATAATAATGATAGTTATAATAATGATAGTTATAATAATGATAGTTATAATAATGATAGTTATAATAAAGATAGTCATAATAATGATAGTTATAATAATTATAATCATAATAATCATAGTCATAATATTGATAATCATAATAATGATAGTCATAATAATGAACAGGATGGAAATGTGTTAAAACGGCATACACCATTAAGTAATGTAAACGATAGTAAAAAAGAAACTTTTAATAAAAATACTGATGATGATCTTAATAATAATAATGATAAGTCGTCCACTAATCATTTTAATATCATGAATACAAATGACACAAGTTTTGATAATAAAGAAGAAACTAAAGTTCTAAAAAATAAAAATAATATTTATAGAAATAGCTTTTCGAATTTCGCCACGTTTAATTATAATGATAGTAATTTATCCTTTAAGGATATCAAAAGGAACTATGCAAGTATTTTTGCTCAAGTCAAGACTCCAAGAAGAAATGCTTCAAATAATAAAAAGAAAAAAATAAGTAATAAAAGTAAAGATGATGTTGTAGAAAATAAAGCAAACATGGACAATACAAATAATAATGATAATAATGATAATAATGATGATGATAATAAAAACAATAATAACAATAATAATAATAACAATAATAATAATAATAATAATAATAACAATAATAATAATAATAACAATAATAACAATAATAATAATAACAATAACAATAATAACAATAATAATAACAATAATAACAATAATAACAATAATAACAATAATAATAATAAAAATTATTGTGATGTAAAAAGTGAAGAACAAAATTTCTCTTCAAAGAAAAGAAAAAAATGCGGTAGCTTAAAAACAGCCAACATAAAAGGTTCACAAAATAAAACTACTGATGGTAATAATAACAATATAAATAACAGTAATAGTAGTAGTTGTTGTAGTAATAATAATAATGAATCAGATATAAAAAATGTTCATGTTAATAAAAATAAAAATCAACAAGAGAATTATATCAAGGATTTAATACTATTAAATAATGAAGATAATAATAATAATAATAATATTCATATTGAAGATAATGAATCCTTTCAAAATCATGAAAAGGAAAATTGTGATATATCTTTAAATAAAAAAAATAATGCAAACATAAATAATATAAGTAGTAATTGTAGTAGTACAACCTATAGTGGTAGTGCTACGAGTCATAAAAGGAAAAAAAAGAAAAAAAAGAAAAAGAAAGAACAGACTAATGAAGGTAAGAAAAGTGTGAAGGGTATAAACAAAAAGGACAAAAAAAGGAATTCCAAGGTTGAGAGCAAAAAGGAACAAGCATTTGTAAAAATTGTGGCTGATGAGAAGAATAATAAGGATGAGGAGTATATGGATTTACCAGAGAAAAAAATATTACATAATGATGATAATAAATTAAATAGTGGTGATAATAAATTAAATAGTGATGATAATAAATTAAATAGTGATGATAATATTAGTAATAATTTAATAAATGATAACATTTCTACTGTTAAGGGTAAAGAACAGATTATAGCACCCATAATTAATACATATGATGATATTAATAATAATAGTAATAGCACGAATGGAAATATGAACGAAGAAATATATGCACATATAAAAGAACATAGTCATTCGATTTCTTACATAAGTTCATTAGAAAATAGTGCAGACAAGTTGAAGGGACAAAAACAAAATGATACCAATGAAGTAGAATATAATTCGTTTGATAAAAATAATAAAGATAAAGAAATTAATAACGTGGAAAGTGAAAATTGTTGGTTATCCAAGGTAGCATCTTATATATTGCCTTCAGCAAAAAAGAATAATGAATCGATTAAAAAGGAAGAAGGGGATATTCCTAAAGAAGATGAAAAAAATGATAATAACATAAATAATAACAACAATAATAAAAATAGTAGTCGCAGTAGTCGTAGTAGTCGTAGTAGTCGTAGTAGTCGTAGTTGTAGTAGTAGTAGTCGTAGTCGTAGTAATCGTAGTAGCAATAATAATGTGAGTGATATTCATGTGGATGATTATATTAAGAATGATTTTAATATGAATGTCTCCAAAATATTGAGTAACGAACTAAATTACAACGAATTTGGAGATAACATATGTAATTTCCATAATAAGGAATCAGATAGTGTGTATGATAAGGAGGATGAAAAATATCGATATAATCATGATACTTTGAAGGAAGAGAAACTTGTTGATTGTTATATGAATAGTAATATTGAAGAAGAACATTTATTAAAAGAAAGAGAAAGAAAAGATAGTGATGTTACTAGTTTTAATAATGAGAGTTATATTAGTAATAATACATATGAACCCTTTAAAAGTGATTATACTGAAGATAAAAATTATGATAAATGCTTTAAGTATTATAAGGATGATACACATAGTATCAGGAATAAAGATCCTAATACATTTGGTAAGGATATAGAATTTTTTACCGGTAAAAATATTTCATATACTCACAACAATGTAGAAGATAGTTGTTATGAATATAATGAAAAAGAAAAGCCTATATTTTTGAAGAACTGTAAAGACAAAACAAGTGATAATAAATTTAATAATGATATTGTCCATATGGAAAAAAAAAAAAAAAAAAAATGAAGGAATATTAAATTATGAACAAAAACAGATTGATAAATATAATTAATTTTTGTGATGATAATTTAAATTATTAAAAATGGATGAATATATATTAAATAAAATGAAAAGAATAAATTATATATTTTACTGATAATATATAAATATGTAAACGTTTTAAATATAATAATAATAATATTAATTAAAATTATTGCTTCATATTTTATGAGTAAATATTTATTTATTATAATTTATCATAATTTATTATAATTTATCATAATTTATTATAATTTATTATAATTTATTATAATTTATTATAATTTAATTTATTTTATTATTTTTTTTTTCCCTTCAAATAGGACGTTTTTTAAATTCGCATATGGATAATGATTATATAATATATATATATATATATATATATATATATATATGTATATAATTTTACATATATTTTTTAATTATTAATGTATATATTATATATTATTTTTATCATTCCTTATTATTTGTTGATATAATTATTCATATTTATACCTACCATAAGTTTATATATATATATATATATTTATATATTTATATATATATGTTTAATTTTTTCTTATATTTGTTTTTTTATTTTGAAAAAAAAAAAAACCCAAAAAAAATTTCACATTTTCCAAGTGTTCAAAAAGAAAAAAAATAATAATAAATATAAAAATGAGACATAAATGTAATATTTTGTGTAAGCATATGTAGAATATGCAAGTGTCCGTATTATAGGTTCTTTTCTTTTTTTCTTTTTTTCTTTTTTTTTTCTTTTTAATTATTATATTGAAGTATAACCTTAAAGGATTTCAAAAAGAACCATGACAAAAAGAAGAAAATATTATATTATAATACAATACAATAAATTAAGGAATACTATTTGTGCATTTTAATTATTTCATATAGAAACAAAGAACAGTAATAAGAAAATAGGTATACGTGTATATATAATAAATACACTATTAATTTAATAATTATTTTATTACATCATATTATTTTATATTATTATTTTATTTTATTTTATTTTTTTTATAAGTTCATCATATTGTTCAATAGATAATTTTTTTTTATTGTAATAATCCGTTGTTTGAACAAACTTGGTTAAATCCGTATTTTTATTTTTTACGATAATTAGCCATCCTTCATCTTGTGTATTATAAAATAGTAAATAAGGATTATGAACAATATTTTGATTAATATCATAATAATATCCTTTAATTTTTGATTTGATTTTATAAATATTATTTTTATAAATAATATTTAGTATAGTCATGTCATCATTTATGAATATTGTTTTTGTTTTTCTTTTTCCTGACGTATCAGCATTAATTAGTCTAGGATCATATATAATTTGTACATATTGTTTAATAATATCTTTTAAATTATATTTATCATTATTCATATTTATAAGGTCACTTAAAATATTTTGTAATATATTACTATATTTACAAATAGATAAAATATATAGGCCGTTAACATGTTTGCTTAAGAAAAGATCATAATCATCCTGTATATAAAAACAACTTGTATTAAATGTATCATCATAAAATGAATAATATTTATATAATGTATCCAAATTTTTCTTATTTTCAATAATTATATTTGTATCATGATTTAATTTTAATAAACTTGACAACTTCTCTATAAATTCTTCATCTTGAATAATAGTATCACATGTTGTTAAATTTTTTATTAGTCCCTCTTCTTTTTCTTTTTTTTTTTTTTTCTTATCTAATATTTTTTTATTATGAAATATTAAGTTAAACGCTTCATCTTCTTTGGTATCATTATTTGTATTAACTATTATGGAATCATCTCTGAAATTGATTTTACATAATGAAAAAAAGGGAGATTCTAATTGTTTTTGTTTTATAAGGAAATAATATTTCTCATCTACTTGGAAATTCTTAATATCATCTAACAATGTGTTTATTACATTATGGTAGATTTCTTCACAATTTTTACTACATAGAAGCATATTTTTTTATATTTTAACAAAAAAAAAAAAAAAAAAAGAAACAAAAAAATATGTATAATACATATATATTATTATTTTATTTTTTTACAATATATGAAATATAAGGATAATAAAAAAATTATTATACATAATGAATTTTTTTTAATAATATAAATTTTTATTTATAGATGTAGAATCCTATGATTTATAATTATTTTATTTTACTTTATATTTCTCTTATATAATATCTTCTATTATAGTGCATACTTCATTTTTTAGTAATCACAATTTGTATAATAACTTGAACAAAAAAAAAATTACAAAATAATTTTATAAATTTTTCCCTTATAAAAAAAAAAAAAAAAACATATATATAAATATATATATGTATGTAATATTTATCTATTTATTTATATAGCATTGCTTGTTGCTATATGTATTAAATGTATTTATATAATTATATATATATATAATATACATTTTTATATATTGTGCATACCATTACACCAAATATAAAGGGAAAAAAAAAATATAATTATATATATGTATAATACATTTCCTTATTATAATCTAAAAAAAAAAAAAAAAAAAAAAAAAAAAATTTTTCACCATTTTTTTTTTTTTTTTTT
>NC_033658.1:87611-100111 GCF_001601855.1 Plasmodium reichenowi | reverse complement strand
AAAAGATAAGTTAGAATTGCTCATTAATCTATTTTGTTGATTTGATAAGATAAGTTGTAAGCTATTTGAATGTTTTAACAATATAGGTGTGTCATATCTATGTGTATTCATAGTAATAATAAGGTCTATTGGTTTTGTATAAAATCGAAACAATCTGGTCATTAATTCGAACATAATAACTCTATATGGAGGTGTACTATTGTATATACTTTCACTTATCTTTTCTAAAATTAGATTTTCCAATTTTATATAAATATCATATAATTGTTCAATAGATATGGAAAAATCCATATCTGTATCATTATTTGAATATTTATAATTTTGAAAAGAATCATCATCATTTTTTTTTTTTTTTTTTTTTTGTTCCTCTAAAATGAGATTTTTATTAGTTGATTGTATATTTTTATCATATAGATTAGAACTATTAAACATATGGTTATTATTATTTTGTATATTTGAGTTGTTGTTAAAGTTTTGTTTTGAGGTATAATATACATTATTATAATACATATGATTATTTATCTTATCATCTTTTTGATCATATATTTCAATGTGCTCACTTTTTTGTTTCGATATGTTAGAATATGTTGTTTTTGAATTCGAATGGTTTTGCATAATATTTTGCTCATATATATTTGAATAGAGTAAATGTTTGTTATCTACAGAATTTATGTTTTCTTGATAACTTTTACAAATTTGCTTTTCCATTTTTGTTTTTGTGTTCTTATTATGTTTGATTAATATATATGATTGTATGCAGTTTAATATTGATGAAAAATCATTGAGTTCTAGGTGAGATATTTTGTCTTTCATTTTGAGTATTTGATTTACAAGGAGAGGTAATGGATAGAAGAAGTTAAGTCTAGAAAATCCATCAGCACACCAAGATATATATTTAATATTTGTACAATTAATATTATCTTTTATAGGTTTATATAATTGGTATAATAAATTTGTTTGTGGTACAATTTTAAGATTTGCTAATCCTCTTAACATGAGTCCTGAAAAATCGGATCTATATAATTCATTTTTAAAAATATTGTTTTTTAAAGTATTAAAAAGTACATATAATAATTTATTATCATTACACCCTATACGTCCAATGACATGTATTAGAAAAGGTAATCGTTTTATTTCAAGTTCATTAATTCGATTAGTTATGGTTTTATAAAAAGGTATAATTTGTTTATGTATTTCAAAATCGTAAAATAAGGCCAAATCATCTAATATAAGTTGTATATCTCTCATAGAAATGTGTGCATGTTTTCTTGATATTATTTCAGAGATTGAATATATCCATTCTCTATATACAATATCTTGATAATCTGTAAGTACTCTTAATAACCTATGAATTGATATTCCATTTAAATTTATTGTATGACTATTTTTATTATATTTAAGAAAAAAATGAAATAATAAAGGTTCAATAGTTAAATATACATTTTTATTCGAATGTTTACTTAGATAATATATTAAATCAATAAGTTCATAACTATCAAATGTATGTGCATCTTTTTTTATTTTTTTACACAATTCTTCTAATTTTTTAGTATCATTACTTTTTAACCACTGAACATTAACAATATATTTCTGAGCCTTCCTATTTAATTTGAACGACGGTTTCATAAACCCTACCCTTTTAGGTATACAAACGGACGATGAAGAGAAACGAAAAAAAAAATTTACATTTTTATTCTTCAAATATAAAATTCGATAATTTGTGATAGGATTTTTTGAGTAAACGATTTTTTTAACTAGCGAAAATTTCATTTAAAAGAGGACAACAAAAAAAAAAAAAAAAAAATAATAAAAAATAAAACTAACATAAAGGTATAGGGTAAATATTTTTTAACATTTTTATATATTCATATATTCCCCTTATTGTTACATGTTTTGTATTTATTGTAGGCACGTACAAAGGTGTATATATAAATATAAATATATATATATATATATATATATATATATTTATTTATTTATTTATTTTATTTTTCAACCTTAAGTTGTTCAAAAGATTGTAAATCCCTTAATATGTAAATGTATATATAATATCTACAAATAAATATATTATCACAAGAAAAATTAATCAATTATTTGTCATTATATTTATTAATTTAAAAAATGTGACCATTTAATGATCCTAAAGAATTTTTTTTTTTTTTTCTCCTCATATATTAAGCCTATTTACATTTAAAAAAAAAAAAAAAAAAAAAAAAAACATACATATTTTGTACACCAAATATTGATTGTATATTATTTATGTTTAACAAATTTGATGTAAAATTTAAAATTCCTTAAAAGGCATAAATTGTAACATATATATATATAAATATATATATTTTTCAGCAGTGTTATAATGTAACGCTTAATATGTATGGGAAAAAAAAAAAAAAATAAAAAGAAGAAAATCATTACAATTTTAAAATATGAGTGTTTAAAATGAGGTAGGTTAAATTGTGAATAGTCATTTTGACGTCATTCAAGAAATATAAAAAGGGAAATAATAAATAAATAAATAAATAAATAAATAAATAAATAAATATATCTACATATGTATATATATATATATATATATATACATATATATGCAATTTTGTTGTTGTAGATATAGTATTATTTTCTTTATTTATAAAAATAAAAGGTGGATGAAGGGAAAATTTTAACAAAATTAAAATCGAAAAATGGTGGTATAGGTATTAAAGAAAAACATATATTATCATTGGATATAAATTTTTTACACTTTCTTATATATTACAAAAATATATATATATATATATATAAACTTACAACTGGTGTATATTTTTTCATGTTAAAAGACCACATGTATACGTTTTTGAACTATGTTTTATAAAACCACATAATATATACATTTTAATATATATAATCATTTTGTAAGAAAAAAAAAAAAAATAATAATAATAATAAAAATTAATTTTAATTGAAATGATGAAATATATTATGGTTATCTATTTTAATATTGTTTAATTACAAATTATTAAAATTATGTTATTATTTTTATTTTCCAATTTATTTTGAAATTATATACATATATATATATATACATATATAGTAGGATTTATCTTTATTTTTGTAAATGTTAAGAGAAAAAAAAAAAATGTTCCCATATAGCCAGCCTCCATTTATTTATATTTTCCTTTTATGTTCACCATTGTTATTACATACATGTATAAAATTTTTATTAATACTTTATTACATAGAAATTCTTAAATATTACTTGAATATGTGAAAAGTCATACAATTTTTGTGTATACGTATGTGTATGTATTTGTATGCTTTATACAACTTTGTTTAAAAAAAAAGCTCACTTATTATAACTACATATATAAAATATATATAAGTTTTCATTTGACTGTTTTTATTTTTTTTCAAATAATATATATATTTTATTTTTCTCAATAAAAATTAATTTTATGGACATCAGAATATATAAGTATAAATATATATATTATATATATATATATTATATACATATAATATTATTAAAAAATACATAATTTCTTTGTTCCTTTTATAATTTATAATTAAATATTAAAATGAATTTTTTACCTATATAAATATAAATGCATTTATATATATTTTAAATTAGAAAATAAAAAACACTTTTTTTTTTTTTCCTTTAAGATATTTGTATATAAATATTATATATATATATTATAATATATATTTACTTTACATATACATTTTTTTTAATTTAAATTTTTTTTTTTTTTTTTTTTTTTTTTTTTTTATAATATTATATTTTATATTAAAATAAATTATTCATATATATATTAAAATTTTTTCACATTATATATTTATATGTATAATTATTTATTTATTTATTTATTTTATTTTATTATTTTATTTTTTTTTTTGAAGGAAAAAAAATTAGAGCCTTAAGTGGTGTGCTACAAAAATAGGGTATATATTTTTAACTTGAGGCTGTTCTTATTACTAAGAGATATATATAAAAAGAAAAATATATATATATATATATATATTATATTATATACGTATAATAATATTCAACATGAAATAAATACTATATAATTCTTTATTTTTATATATGTTTCAAAATTAATGTATTATGATAATAATATTTATTATCTAAGGAATGAAGAAACTATTTTTATAAGCACCTTAAAAAGATATCTCTATATATAATACATTTATATATATATGTAATATATATAATACATACATATATATATATATATAAATAATATGTATATTGTATTATATTATTATATATATATATATTTATAAATTGATTCAATTCTAAATTTTTTTTCTTACATATATTTTAATAAAAAATTTCAACACAACATTTTATATATATATTATAAATGCTTCATATAATATATTATATATATATATAATATATGTATGTATGTATGTAAAATTTTAAAAAAAAATAATTTTTAAAATATTTTTATATTCATATCCCACATTTATTTATAATATAATATTATATATATAATAAATATATGCATATATGTATATAAAATTAAGATTACGTTTATTTTTTATATATATAAATTTAAAATTTAATTATAATCAAAAAGGAAAAAAAAAAAAAAAAAATTATTTGTAAATTTTATTTTGTGATGACTTATAACTTCGTTTTTGTTTATAAATAAATATATTTTGTTAAATATAAAAATCGAAATAATTTTTGTTCATTCCTATAAAAAAAAAAATAAATAAATAAAAAAATAATAAGAAAAAAAAAAAAAAAAGAAAGTAGCAAAATATATAAGATTAATTAAGGTAAGGATAAGAATAAGAAGAAGGGAAATAAAAAATAAATAAAATAAAAATAAGAAAATATAAAGGAAAAAAAAAAAAAAAAAAAATATGTATATATATATATATATATATATATATATAATTATTTATAAACATTTCATATTTATATATAATAATTTATATTTTCCATATTATTTTATTATATGTAATATTATTTATATATATATATATATATGTAAATTTAAAATCAATAAAAATAAAAAGAATTATATATTTATATATATATATATATATATATATTATGTGAATATATATTATTTTACAGTTTTAATAGGATTTATTAAGAAATTAATTTTTATTTTTATTTAAAAAGTAGAAAAATTGATTATATAGATAAGGGAAAAAATGGATGCTGTTCAAAAGAGAGTATTGAAAAGTAACCCAAGCGATTTAGAAAAAGAAATAGCACAATGTTTGTTAGACATTGAATTATCTAGTTCTTCGGATATAAAAACAGATGCTAAAGAAATAAAATTATTATCATGTGATTTAATAGAAGTAGAAAAATTAAAAAAGAAAACTATTTTAATTTATATTCCTTACAAAATTTATACAACCTATGTAAGAAAAATTCAAAGAAAATTAATTAATGAATTAGAAAAAAAAACGAAGAAATATGTTGTGTTAGTTGCAAAAAGAACTATATTAAAAGGAAAACAAAAAAATAAATCTTTCAAAATTATCCCAAGATCAAGAACTTTAACGAGTGTATATGATTCAATCCTTGAAGATATTGTATCTCCAAGTGAAATTATTGGAAAGAGGTAATAACAAAAATAAAAAGAAAATAAAAATAAATAAATAAATAAATAAATAAAAAAATAATAAATTAATAGAGTATATTTTAAGGTGCATTTATACTTGTACATATATATGTTTTTATTGTATTATTATAATTTTATATGTTAATCAATATATATATATATATATATATATATATATATAAATTTTTATTATTTTTTCCTTTTAATATATATATGAAAAATATACGTGTGTCTATAAATATAAATATAAATATATTTATGTGTATGTGTTTTCCTTATTTTTTTTATTTTTTGTAGAATTAGCATGAAAGCAGACGGAAAAAGAGTTTTTAAAATTATGTTAGACTCTAAAGAAAGACAAAGAGATAACATTGAAGAGAAACTTATTAGTTTTGCTGCTGTTTATAAAAAAATTACTAGGAGAGATGCCGTTTTCTCATTACCACCAACAAATGAAAAATAAATTTCTTTTTAAAATTTTTTATTTTTAAAATTATAGGGATGAAATTCATTTATATTTTAGAGCTCTTTATCTTTTTAAAAAAATATATATATATTTATATATTTATATATTTTTTATATTTATTTATTTTTATACATATATATTTATATTCATTTATTTATTTATCATTATTATCATTTATTTTTTTTTTTTTTTTTTTTTTTTTTTTTATTTTTATAAGAGTAACCCTGAAAACCAAAATTAGAAAAAAAAAAATAAATTAAAATTTATAGCATAAAAAATAAAATGTAATAATGTATATCTTCAATAATATATACAAATAGAATGTATTTATTTAATGTTGTTTATTTATAAAAATAAATTTTTTTAAATAATTAATAATGTGTCTTAATATATTCTGTAAAAGTATATACACTGTAGTGAGGAACAAAAATATAAATATAAATGTAAATATAAATATGGATATATATATATATATATATATATATATATATATATACATATGAACAAAAAAAAAAAAATTCGAAGATGAATAAATTATTGATCTAATATAATATGTGAACATGTGATATTAATCCAAGGGTGGCCAAATATTATTAAAAAAATCATTTTGATTTTTATTAAATTTTTTTGCAACCAACGATAAAAATTCGTTCTTAAGAAAGTCTCTATCCTCCTTCCACTTGGCTATTAAGGAAGATCTAAAAGGAAAATTAAAAATAAAATAACATGATATGAAAGGAATAATATATATATATATATATATTTATTTATTTATTTATTCATGCATGTATATGTTTTCATTTTAATACCTATTATTTATTTGGGCGTTTTTTAAGGCTTCAATAAAGTTTTTAATATTTTCTTGCGCCGAATTAATTATATCGTAGGTCGTATGTGAATAATACATTTGGAATTTTGTCATTTTTAAAAACATGGATCCATCTAATAAAAATAATGCAAAATAATTATAAAAAAGCAAATCTTTTTCATTTAATTCTTTATCTGTTATGGATAAGTAATGCGATGAAGGTAGATATAATGGTTTTACATACACTATAATTTTATCATTATCTTTATCATATTTTGCTGGAGGGATTTTTTCATATTCATTTATAAAGATACAAACATTTGTGATATTTCCTAATTCTGAATCGTCAATTTTCAAGCAGTCAAACATAACATAGGAGTTTCTGTTTTTCGTAATGTAGTTGTACAGGATGTATTTAGGATACGGTCTAAAAGGGGAATAAATATGTACATAAATGTGTATAGTTGAATTTATATGTATATAAAAGCACATGTGAATACAATTATATATATATATATATATATATATATATATATATATATATATATAATCATATGTTTATATATATATATATATATGTCTACATAATATGTTTCAAACTTTTACCTGTTTTGATATAATACAGAGCTTGAATTTATATATATGGGCATGTTCATATTTTGTGTTATATATGCTTTTTTACTATTATATGTAATATTTTGATTTCTTGTATATTGATTATGAACAAGATCTGAACGGATTGCTAGATGATCAATGAATCCTTGTATAACTGCATAATGAATAATATTTTTGGAGATATCCGAAATATTTTCTTGTAACATGTCTAAAGAAATATTTGTATTTAATTTATAATTTATAATTTTGATTAGATGATTTGATAATTTTAACAATTCATTCATTTTTTTTTTATCAAGATGCATAATTTGACAAGTTGCATTTCTGTCCTTTGAAAAATAAAATTTTGTACAAATATTTAAATAAAAAAGTATATCATTATCAAATTGTTCTTTAAAATTTTCTAGTACATCAACATTGATGTTATTTTTAATATGATGTATATGTTCTTCAGACATATCATTATTTGAACTTGACAAAGTATTATTATCATCATCATCGCTAGATGTATATGTATGTTTTTGCTTTTTTTTGTTTACTAAAAATAAGTTTATCAAGTTGTTATGATTTTTTTGTTTGTTTTGTTCTTTATTCTGATGAAATGTCATATTTACATTTTTATCTTTCTTTACTTTTTTTTTTGTATATTTCATTTTAAGTTTATAATCATATGAAAAAATGGATTCAAGGTATAAACAGGATACTAATAATGCTGCTAGAGGTATGGTATTAGGTTGTTTCATAGCTAATGATTTTAAGCAGACATCTGTTAATATTTTAGCATATCTGGTACTTATTGGTAATAATAATATAAAACTTCCTGTTAATGTTATTCCTGCTTTTTTATTATATGGATTAAATTTTTTTATGTGATTTTCTATACTACTTTTTAAACATCTTTTTTGATCAATTTGTTTAAAAAGGAATTCAATATCTTTATATACAAAATGAATACAATTAAGATATATTAATCTTTTTTTTGCTTCAATAAATTTGGATTTATCCGGTTTATTAATAAAAGGGAAATTCTCAACATTTTTTATATTAAAACTTAATAAATATAATATTAATGAATCAAGAGGATAATTTAATATTGGATAATCATTATCATTTTTAAAAAAATAGTTATAATAATTAGATGAATATAATTTATATACATGTCCTTTTTCATTTTCCATTTTTTTTTTATTCTTTTTATTCTTTTTTAATAAATATAAAATTCTACCAGCTCTACCTTTTCTTTGTATAGCTGAGCATTTACTAATATTATCAATAATATAATAAGAATAATCATTCAAATTAGAATATATTTTTCTTTTTTCTTTACCACAATCAATTACATAGCGTATATTTGGTAATGTAAGTGATGTTTCAGCAATATTTGTACTTAAAATACATATACGTTCATTTTCTTTCGGGTTATGAAATAATTCCATTTGATCTTTCATTGGTAATTTTGAATAAAGTTTAAAAATTTTTAGGGTACCTGAACCATCGCTTCCTTTCCATATGCTTGATTGTTTTTTTCTATTATTATTTAATTCGTATGTATTTATATTATTTTTTGGTTCATCATCCATATGGTTGTCATCATCCATATTGTTGTCATCATCCATATTGTTGTCATCATCCATATGGTTGTCATCATCCATATTGTTGTCATCATCCATATGGTTGTCATCATCCATATGGTTGTCATCATCCATATGGTTGTCATCATCTGGTTCTTTATCATATACATCATTATCATTTTCTTTTATATGGCTATCCTTTATATCATTTTCTTTTATATGGCTATCCTTTATATCGCTTTCTTTTATATGGCTATCCTTTATATCACTTTCATTTATATCTCCTTCCTTTATATAATCACTTTGCACACTATTCTCTTCCTCCGATACGTCAAACAAAATTTTCTTCTCTTCCTTTTCATCTGTTTCTCTAAAAAACAAACTGACCTTTTCATTCTTATTTTGCTCTCCTTCACTTAAATCAAATATGTCAAAATTGACTTCATCCATAATTTTGTTTTCCCCTTGTTGGTCGAACTCCGAATTAGTTATTTTTAAATTTGATAACATATTATAGAGACGATATATTTCTTCTTGGCTTGTTAAGAAAACTAAAATACTTCCCTGTGGAAGTTTTTTATGTATCTGAATAATTTTTCTTTTTGCTTCTTCAACATAATCTTTGGGTGTATAGGAAAGGAAGTGATCTACAACGGGTACCTTTTGTGTTGGAATATTTACAGTAGTAAAATTTTGGAAAATTTTATTTTTAAAAAGATTATTATCATTAATAGTTGCAGACATTATTATAATTTTTATAGGAATAATATCTGATTTAAAATTATGATAATTATCGTTTCTAATCCTACAAATTATTGACAAAATTCCTAGAATTATATCCATATTTATACTTCTTTCATGTGCTTCATCAAGAATGATAACACTATATTTTGATAAAATAAAATCGCTCATAATTTCTTTCAATAAAATTCCTTCTGTCATAACTTTAATTTTACTATGTTTTAAAAAATACGATTTTTCAAACCTAATTTGATAACCACATATTTCTTCATTTAGTTCATCGTTTAATCTATTACAAATACTTTTTACAGCTATTTTTCTTGGTTGAGTAATACCAATAAAATAATTATTTGATGTAAAACCATATTCATATAAAAATTGAGGTACTTGGGTTGATTTACCACAACCAGTATCTCCATTAACAAAAACTACATCATAATTTAAGACAGCTTCTATAAGTTCTTGTTCATAATCTAGTACTGGAAGAGATGCCCTAACTTTATCAATATGTTCTTTTCGGTTCACCTGTACATTTTTATAACACACTTCTCTTTTATACTTATTATATGCATTATTATTATTATTATTATTATTATTGTTGTTGTTGTTATTATTTAGATCATTTTCTTTTTCCTTTGTACTGTTGTGATATGAGGAAATATTCTCATGATCCATGTCACTGTCATCGTAAGAACCATGAGGGTTCATTTTGTTATAGTCCTCATCACTAGATTCTGATTTTAAAATAATATTACATTGATCCGTATACGTTTCATTGATACTATTTGTTTCTATATAACTTTCTGACTCTTGTTTAGGACTATTAATTTTATTTTTTTTTTTTACATCACCATCTACTTCTTCACTTTTAATACTTTCGGTTAGTTGTACATTTTGTTCTTCCTTTAGGTATTCAATTTTGTCAAGAAATCGTTTCCTTTTTTTCTCTATCTTCTTTTTGATTATGTTTAAATAATGTGGTAATTCAATATTTAATTCTTCGTATGTTTTTAGAAGTTTATCTAAATGTTCTGTACTTTTTGGTACCGCTTTTATATCAAATGGTATCATTAAATTTTTTTGTTCTGTATTATTTAATTTGAATTCTTGTATTTTCTTGAATAGCTTTTTTTTTTCAATTTCCTTCTCATGTTTATTTTTATTTTTTAATTTTTTGATGAGTTTTTTTTTTGATATATTTTCTAGGGCAGAGTACAAATCACTTTTTCCTTTTTGTTCTTCATGTGACGATTCAGAAGAATTGTCTGCTTTATTCTTATTTATATTTTTAATTTTATTTTTTTTTTTCTTCTTTTTATTATTACTATTATTATATATATCATTTGTAGTATTTATATTATCACTATTGATATTTAGGTCATTAGTTTTTACATTTATATCATTATTGTTTAAATTTACAACATTATTTTTGTTCTGTTCCTTTTTTTGATCTACTAATTTATTAAATACGGACGAACTAGCAATATTATTCTTCAAATAACTTAACGATCCTGATTGTGTTTTTATAATTAGTTTCTGAACTTTTTTGAGTTGTTTTTCTTTTTTTTTTTGTAGTCTTTTTTGATATTCTAATTTCTTTTTTTCTTTATTACTTAATTTGTTAGGTTCATTAAAAGAAAATGGTGTTGATGAACTTGAACCGTCATTTGTTTGGATCATTTCTTTTTTTTCTTCTTCATCTTTTATAAAAGTCGTATTAATATCATCTATCAATATTGTATTTCCTTTTGTCATCGTTATATAAATATTATTTTTGTATGATGTTATAATTTTTACTTTATTTATATAGAAAACGAAAGTTTAGGGAAAAACATGGTTTCTTTGTGCTAAATAATGAAACTATGATATAATATAGGGAAAAAATAAAATAAAAAATAAAAATTAAAAAGAATAAACAAATAAATAAATAATATTTTATATATTTATTATATATTATTTAAAAATTGTTTTATTCTCATATATAGAAGATTTAAAATTCCTATAAATCTTAAAAGAATCAAAGAAATTTAAATTAATACGATAATATATATATATATATATATCATAATAATATATTTTTCATATATTCTTTTTCTTTCTTTCTTTCTTTTCTTTTTTTTTTTTTTTTTTTTTTTTAATAATTATTTATATTTAATATAAGAAAAATAAAACATCTTTTATCATGTGAAACAACAGTATCTTTTGAATGATTATTAATAGTGTTGTATAAATATATGTAAATGTATAAAGAGAACATATATAAATAAAATATATATATATATATATATATGTATATATAATAAATATCCGAAAGAATAATTTTTTTTTTTTTTTAAGTGATATGACTATAAATATATAATATAATATATATATGCATAATATATATATATATTTCAATTTTGTAAGAAATAAATTTTTACTTTAAATATATATAAATTACTATTCAAAATTATACTTTTTAATAATTTTAAAATTTTAATATTTAATTAAAAATTTTCCTTTTTTATTTCTTTCTTTTTAAATAAAATAAAAGGAGAGGTAGAATATTGTAAAATATGGAATAGTATATATATATTAACATGTATTCATGATTTTAATTTTTTTTGTTTTGAATATATATTATATATATATATATATATATATATATATGTATATATTATAAATTTTAAAATTATTATTACATGATTCTTGTTTGTTTTTATTCTCTTGAAGTGATTGTATATATA
>NC_033658.1:85797-87214 GCF_001601855.1 Plasmodium reichenowi | reverse complement strand
GGGAGAAAATAAGGACAACATAAAAATTATAAATAATGTAAATAATAATTATAATATTAATAGTGATAGTGTAGGAGGTGATAGCAGTAATAAAGTGAGACTAATAAAATATGAAGAGAGTACAAACAAAGAGTTCATTTTGAAATATTTAGTTAACATAAAGAATGATTATATAGAAAAACAAATGAGAGCTTTATATGAATGCAGAGAAGTTTATAAGGATGATATCGATGAAGTAATAAATATACTTACATATGCTTTAAAAAATAACGATAGTATTTTATTAAGACATGAAATAGCTTATGTGATAGGACAAATAAGTAATGAAAAATGTAATAATATATTAATTAATTTATTAAGTGATGAAAATGAAAATATAATGGTTCGACATGAAGCTGCAGAAGGTTTGGCTGCTATTGGTAGCGAATCTAATATCCCTATAATAAAAAAATATTTGAATGATTCAAATGTAGAAGTAAGAGAAACTTGTGAACTAGCCTTAAGTTCTTTGATAGAAAAAAATAAATATGCAGCATGTTCGTGTATTAATAAAACCGTACCATATAAAAATAATCTCTTAAATAATGATAAGCCTAAAAGTAATAGTCATAGTCATAGTAATAGCTTTAGTAATAGTCAAGATGATGCTCATGATGACATATACTTCCATTCAAAAAAAAAATTTAATACTATAGATCCAGTAGTTTGTATATCAGATAGTAATAATAAAAAACATGTTAATGATTTAATAAGAGATTTAAATAATGAAGCGTTAGCTCTAAAAAATAGATATGAAGCTTTATTTTTATTAAGAGATATGGAAACAGATATATCATTGAATGCCTTAGGGGAAGCCCTAATAAACGATAAATCATCTGCAATTTTTAGACATGAATTAGCTTTTGTATTAGGTCAGGTATTACATTTAAATTCTTTAAAATATTTATTATCATCATTAACAAATGTGAGTGAGCATGAAATGGTAAGACATGAAGTTGCCTTAGCTTTAGGTTCCTTAGGAAGTCTTAATTTAAATTCAGATGAATATAAAATTATACAAGAACAAATTATAGACACCTTGAAAAAATACTCAAAGGATGAATGTGTAGTGGTTGCTGAGAGTTGCTTAGTGGGCTTGGATTACATATCAGAAAATTTAAATATATCTATAGAGGTTCACTAGATACAAAAAAAAAAAAAAAAAAAATATATTAATCTTATGTAAAGTGTTATATATTTATACAATATATATTTATTCATTTTTTATTGTAAAATTTGTTATTATTAATATGATAATTTTTCGATTTTCATAATTTGAAATTTAAAATTAAAATTTTTTACATAATTATTTTTAATTTTATATTATATTTATATATATATATATATATATATATATGTATATATGTATATATTTTTT
>NC_033658.1:75918-85397 GCF_001601855.1 Plasmodium reichenowi | reverse complement strand
TGCCTGAAAAAAGTACTATATTAAAATAAATACAAAATTAATATATAATTCGCATAAGATTAATAAGGTGTTATATTAATATATATATATATTAGACAATAAGTAGATATACATATTATATATATATATATATATATATACATTTATATATGTATATATTTTTTATACACATATATTTTGATACGTATGTGTTTCTTTCATTAAATGAATAATAAATTAAAAGAAAACGTACCGCCTAATGAAGATGTGGATATATATGAAAAGTTAAAAACTTGTGTTATAAATAGAAATGTAGAAGATTTCTATGAAGAATGTGTAAGTACATTTTTGGAAAAAGTAAAAAATATAGGAGATACTAATCATATAATATGTCATGATAATTATTCTGACATTGTAAATTTTTTTTATTTAAACTTATTTGTTGATAATTTAGAGTTTGTACGTGTTGTAGCCTTATCACAAGATAATAATGAAAATGTTAAGATTTGTAAAAGATATATACATGATAAGAATGAGAAAGATGTTACAGAAAAGAGTGAATTATTACAAGAATTAGTGTCTTATTTAAAAAACATTAAATTAAAATATTCCGAAAAATTAAAGAAGATAAAAAATGTGATTATCGATAATATTAGTAATTGCCAAAAATGTATTATGATATATTATTTATTACAGAAAAAGTTGGTTGAAAAAATATCGTCTAATATAAATAAGAAAGATGATAATGTTACGAATATAATAAAAAAGGAAATATTTGAATTTAATTTTTATCGTATAATTAATAAAATAACATGTCCTATAGGTTACAACAACGTTGATTCTGTTATATTAGAGTTAATGTTAAATGGTTCAAAAATATTTCAGATGGATTTAAATTATATATTAGAATATAATAAAATAAATAAAGTAAATTTAAAAATATTTAAAGAAAAATTTATTAATTATGATAATGATGAAATATATAGAATCATAAAAGAATATGTTGATTATGATTCTTTAATTTTTTTCTGTAATCTTTTATTTAAAGAATTTAAAAGAATGAAAAATTTATTATTACAAAATGATAACTATAATAATGGAAATGATACATGTATAATAAATGAAAATCTTAGTAATAATAATAATAATAATAAAAATAATAATAATAATAATAATTATAACAATAATCCAATATGTAATGATAATATATTATATAATTACAATATACAATGTTTATTACCATATATTTATATACACATTTTTATTCTTTTAAAACATAAACAAGTGGAAGAGACTGTTAGAAGGGTTTTAAAAGAAAGAATAATTTTATATTCTTTAATGATTAATTCTTTAAGATATTCAGATAATTTTATACAATTAATTATATTTAAAATCATAAATAATATTTTTATAGATGAAGAAGAATTTTTAAAAGATTCAAATAAAAAATTAATATCATCTATTTTTTCCTATTGGATAAAATTATCCGATGGGTGTATTGTCAAAATGATAAATGCAAGTATAACTGATGAACCTTCAACTAACCATAATAATTTAAGTCGTAGTAGTAGTAATAATACAAAACATAATAGTAACAAATTATATAATAATAGTTGTATTAAAAAAACAAAAAGTGATGATGAAAATTTTTTAAAAAATAATTTTACAGATTATGATATATATAAATACATGCAAAGCTTAATTTGCGGTCTTTATTTATTAACTTTAATAAGAAAAAAAAAAAATAATGATCATCATTATAATAATAAAAGTGATAGCACGAATCACTTTTCTTCTCTAAAACAATACAATATGGATATGTTATCCTTAAATCACTTTTTTAT
The DNA here is from genome assembly GCF_001601855.1 of Plasmodium reichenowi. Taxonomy (NCBI): domain Eukaryota; phylum Apicomplexa; class Aconoidasida; order Haemosporida; family Plasmodiidae; genus Plasmodium; species Plasmodium reichenowi. Next base: position 83,574 of record NC_033658.1, on the reverse strand, counting down.
TAATATGGATAATTATATATATCTTATAGGATTTATGTTTTCTGAGAACAAGGATACAATAAATAATCTATTTAATTTAATTTTCAAATTATTATATTTTATTAAATATTTAAAATCGTATATTATTCAAAATAGAAACTTGAAAAATAAATATTTCGAAGATACATGTATATATTCATCAATAAATATATTATATAATATCTTAGAAGTAACCAAGAAATTTTTTATAAGTTATTTTCGTATAGATGAATATACAAAAAATTTGTATAAAAATTATTTTAGAGACAGGCCATTGACTTTTGAGAACATGACGTTTTATGTAATCCCCTTGTTTATAAACCATGAGGATTATTATATACGTATATATTCAATTAAGGTGAACTAAAAAATGAACAAATATATGGGCATATATGTATATGGTGTATATGGTATATATGTATATGGTGTATATGGTATATATGTATATGGTGTATATGGTATATATGTATATGGTGTATATGGTATATATGTATATGGTGTATATGGTATATATGTATATGTTATATATGTATATATGTATATGTGTGTTTATAGATAAAAATATATAATTATAAATGTATATTTGTATATATATATGTATTTTTTTTTTTTTTTTTTTTTTTTTTTTTTTTTTTCTCTTAGATTTTGATAATCCTCCTGTCGGATACAAACATTCGAGATTCTCTTGATAAAAAAAACCTTTTCAGGATCTTCGATTTATTAATAAATATAGAAGGATATAAAAGTTTATCGCAAAATGAAGAAGAGGAAGAGAAAAAAAATATCAATCAACTTCTTCTACTATTATTTAAATGCAATATAAATGATAATAAGTTATCATCTAATATAACCAATTTAATATTTAGTGAAAAGCAAAAAACATTTATTAAATATATTTTACGTCTATGTAAGGATGAGGAGTATTCAATAATACATATGAAGAATTTTTTTGATTATTTTTTTGTTTTATTAGTAAAATTAATTAATATAATAATACGAAGAGCACAATGTAGTTTAAATATAGAAAAGTATAAAGATTTCTTTATGAATATATATGAAGTTGTTGAAATATTTATGAAGGAATTAAAAAAAGAAAAACTAAAAAAACACAAATTAATATTTTTATCCTCAGGAATATATCTATGCCATTTAATAACTAATAGTATATATAAAGGTAAAATTCATTCATCCGTTCCTTATTTAAATGTTGTAATAAGTTTAATTAAAAATATAGAACATGATTTAAATTTTATACAGGATGATTTAATTTATATTAATAATATATCTAAGGATATAATATCAGATAAAAAATTATCCATTCATTCTGAGGAGGAAGATAATAAAGATGACGATTCCAAAAGTGTAAAGGATTTACACGTCTTGTATTTTTATAAAAACGTATATAGTGAAGAATTGGGCACAAATGTGGGTAATACTAATAATGATAATATTAACAATAATAATAATAATATTAACAATAATAATAATAATGGAGAAAATATTGAACATAGATGTGTTAAAAGTAGCTATAAAGAAAATAAAAATAATGATATTAATTGTAAGAATAAACAAACTAGTGATAAAAACCTCAAATCTAACCTGTCGGATAACAAGGGAACGAATAATTCAGAAATACTAAAAAAATTAAATAAATATGATAAGTTTATGAAAATGTGTCTTATACAAAATAAAAATAATGATGAAATTATTTATAATTATATAAATTGCCTTTTTTATTTGTGTATTAGTAATATGAATAAAAGAACAAGGAAAAATGTGATTAAATCCTATGATTTAGTTGTTAAATATATTTTGAAAGATGAATATAAGTTGCATCGAGTAAAAAAAAAAAGTTTACTTTTTTCCATGCCAATTTATATTATTAGAGATGTTGAAAATGAGGGCAAAAGGTACAATTTAATAATTGACAAATATGATTATATATTAAGAAGTTATATAATTGATTTTTTTAAATGCAAAAAATATTTACCTTGTTTACTTTTATCATGTTTAAGTTTTACAAATACTATGATATTATTTTTAAAAAAGAAAAACTTTATAAATAGTACAACAAACAATAATATCACAGAGAAGGAAGATATGTTAGATTGTTTCATGTTAGTAAATTCCAAAACTTGGTTTTATTTTAACGTGCTGGTTGAATGTATATGTGACTATTTTATGAAGTCCCAAAGCAAAATGGAAGTAAAAAGTCAACAAATAAAAGAACAACAAAATGAACATACACAAAAATGTAATATTAAAAATAAAAAAAATAATAATAATAATGATGACGATGATGTGCATAAATTTACATGGCAAATTATTAATTTAATAATAGACAGCATATGGAAAATACTTATATATATTTTTTATAATATAAAAATCAATATATTCAGTATAAAAGTCAAAACATTCAGTATAAATATCTATGGTAGAGCAGCATTATTAATGTTCTTACAATTTTATGAATCGTGGATTGTATTTATCAAAACCTTTTTGACATCAGAAAAACAAATATTCATATCTAGAAATATATTATTACCTGACTTATTTTATAAAAAGTTTGGTTTTTTATCATCCCAAATATTAAGCTATTTTCATTTTATTGAATCCAATTTTTTTGTGGATAGTCAAAATGAAGTTAATTTGACATTATTAGAAAAGCAAAAAGATGTCATGAATAATATTTTGGATGTTTTAATATATTTTATAAAGGATAAGGATCCAAAGGGTTATGTGAATGAGTTAAACAGTTTTTCACAATTTAAATTAAGGATAAAGAAATTAACATATCCAAAAAAGTTACAAGATGGTTTTTTATCGTGCACATATGACAATGTTTTTAAGAAGGCCAGGGAGTTATTATTACGTGTAGAGAAGACGAACACATTACAATTGGATGAATGTAATGATTAATAATATAAAACATATATGTGTAAATTTGTATTATATATTATATATATATATATATATATATATATATATATATATATATATATATATTTATATTTATATTTATATTTATTTATTTATTTGTTTATTCATTAATTTTTACGTTTAGGTCGCGGTGAAGATCCAAATATCAACTCCAATTCGTTGCAAATGACCAAGGGAGATGATAAAGAAAATGTAATTAATATTAATAATTCTGATTTAATTGTGGAAAAAGATTCAAAAAATATTATTAGGATCGATTCAAATTCTAAGGATGGAAATGCAGTTGAAAGAGATGATAATAAAGAAGGGAAAAAAGTATTTTCTTTAGAACAAGCTAAAAAAATTATAGAAAAAAATGCAGCTTCAAAAAATACAAAGAGAGCAATAGTATTGAATGAAAATCTTACAGAAAAGAATAAACAACAAATTTTTAAAGAGATGAAAGAAAAACGAAAGGAAGCAGAAAATATCTTAATGAAATATTTTATTATGATACAAGAATTTTTGGATTGGGATTTTTTTAATTTAGATAATATTGATAAATATAAAAATTCTATTAGCGAAGAATTACCCATACGTTTTGATAGTGAGGAGGAATATCACAAGTAATAAAAATAAAAGAAAAGGAAGAGAATGAAAAAATATATATATATATATATATATATATATATATATATATATATATATTTATGTATTTTTATATATTATATGTATATTTTTTTTTTTTTATATATTATATGTATATTTTTTTTTTTTTATATATTATATGTATATTTTTTTTTTTTTAGGTTTTTTCGACCCATGGCTTTGGAAGAGTGCAGGTGTAGTATGCTCAATAACATGATAGGAGATATAAACAAATATGTTATAAGTATTGTGGGTAAGAAAAAAATGCCTTATTGGGTAGTATGGCATGTATCATCGAGCAATGAGAACAAGCGTAATTTGGATAACATAAAACCAATGGATTTAATAGCTTTAATTCCTTATGATGAGGATAAAAACAATAATACACATGGAGATAATAATGATACAAGTATAAAATATGAGAAATTAAAAGACATGTTGAAATGTACTAAACATGTAATTGGATTAGTTGATATTGGATCGAATAAATTTGATAATATATTTGATATTAAATTAATTAATGAAGACAATTTACCTTCTAAGGTGAATAATGAGAAAACTCGTTTAAAATTAAATTTTATTACATGTAATAAATTCCATGCATATGTATTATGTAACCTAATGACAAATATTAGGGAATTTCAGAGTATATATTTGAGTAGAAATTGTCCTCTTTTTAATTTAATATTAAATCCTGTAGGAGAAAATAAAGTAGAAAAAGGTTTATGTAGTATGAACATTAATAATAATTATATAAATGATTGTGATAAGGATAAACATAAGGATAAGAATGATAAATTAAAAAAAGAATTAGAGAAATTAACCAGACAGGAGAAACTCATATTAAAAATTTTGAGTAAATATAATTTATTAAATAAATCACAAATAGAAGCTGTGAAATTAATTCTTTTAAATAAAAATAATATATCTTTAATACAAGGACCCCCAGGTACAGGTAAAACCAAAACAGTTATAGGAATAGTGTCTGTTTTATATGCATTATTATATAAAAAGAATTATGAAAAAGATAAGAAAAAAAAGGATTTGTTATATAATGAACAAATTAATAATACAAAGAAAAAAAAGATTTTGATTTGTTCTCCATCCAATTCAGCAATTGATGAAATTGCTAAGAGGATATTAAATGAGGGATTACTAAATTTTAGTAACTTAATAAATTCTTATGAAAATAAAATAAAAAGGAATAATATCACATCACAAAAATGTGGTAGTAATAATAAGAAGAAGATATTGTTTGGGGATAATGATTTATATAATTCCTCGGATATCAGTGATTTTCTTGGTGAAGATCAACCTTCGAGCTTTTCTAATGATAAGAAAGAAAAATCATCCAAGGGTATCGTATTATTAAAAGGTTTGAAAAATGTAGATAAATTAAATAATAACAATATATCCAATGAAAAAATGAATGAATTTAAAAAACAAAGGATTATTGCTCCTAAATGTATACGTATTGGATTATCCAAAAGAACCCATGAAGAAATACAGCGAATTTCATTAGATTATATATTTAACAAGAAGAAAAGTTCTGATGAAAATCTTTATCATGTACATTTTGAAAAGAAGAAAAATAAATTAACATATTCCATGGAAGCAGTAGATTATACGAAATTAAAAATAAACGAAATGAAAAATGATTTGAGTTTGAATAATTCTGAAAAGTATAGTTATGATTGTAATGATATTAATGGAAAGTTTATGTTTCAAAAGGTTGAATTTATTGAAAAATTTTTTTCTGATGAATATATAAATAATTTGGATAAAAAATATTTAGAAAATTTGTTATATTTATACAATGAATCATCATCACATTATGATTGGAGTGTACAAAAATTGATATCAGAAAGAAATTTTTTAGACGAATGCATGACAAGATTGATTGAGACAGATGAGCAGATTGGTTCTTTTTATACTAGTAATAATAAAGAAAATATGTTATTTGATAGTGAAATTATATTTAGTACCTTATCTGGTAGTGCTTCCCCGGTTATTGAAAATTTAGAATTTGAATATTTAATTATAGATGAAGCATGTCAATGTGTAGAATTAAGTTGTTTAATACCATTTAGATTGAAAGTAAAAAATATTATAATGGTAGGAGATCCAAAACAATTACCAGCTACAACATTTTCATCAGACTGTAGAAAGTATGGTTATAGTCGTTCTTTATTTGAACGTTTATTATTATGTAATGTTTCTAGTGTTTTATTAAATATTCAATATCGTATGAGACCAGAAATTTGTTATTTCCCAAATAATTATTTTTATAATGGTTTAATTAAGAATGCTGATATATTATCGAATAAACCATTTTTTTATTATTTTCAGGATTTGGATTTTTTTGGATGTTATAAATTTATTAATATAGATGGAATAGAATCTATGACATATAATAAATCTTATATAAATTATGTTGAAGCTTATTTTATATATAAATTAGTGTTATATATAAAAAATATTATTTCCAAACATCAAGATAATACCAAATCTGTTCCTAATTTATATAAATTACCTGTACATTTTAGTTTGAAAGATATTGGTATTATTTGCCCATATCAATCGCAAGTACATTTAATAAGAAATATGTTCGAAGAATCTTTTGAAGATAAAAGTCCAATCCCAGAAGTGTCAACAGTTGATGCATTTCAGGGACGTGAGAAGCACATCATCATATTTTCTTGTGTAAGATCTAAATTGGAGGTGTTAGAAAATAGTAAGCTATTACATAAGATGGGAAATTATAAAAAGGCGGATGATAAATGGAAAAAAACAAAAGAAAGATATGTTATATATGAGAGTGATGATCATTCTGAATATAGCGTGAACGAAAATGAAGATAATAGTGATGATGATGATGATGATAATAATAATAAAGAGTGGAAATACGATTACAATGATGGGGTACATACCAAAAAATGGATATCTTCTAAAATGCCTAATATAAAAAATGAGAACGATTTTCGAGCTATACAAAAGTTCGGAAATAATATTGGTTTTTTAAAAGATGAAAGAAGATTAAATGTTGCTTTGACAAGAGCTAAAGATTATTTATGGATAATAGGAAATCGTAAAAATTTAGAAATGAATGAAACATGGGATTGTTTAATTCAGAATGCTATCATAAGAAAATGTTATTTAGATTTAAAAATTAATTTTGAAAACAGTACCACAGAAAATATTATAAAAGAGAAAGTCAATGATTTTTTTATACATTTGGAAAACCATATAAATGAAAAAAAATATGAATCCTCAGAAATGAGTAGTAATTTATCTTCTAATTCGGGTATAATAAAAGAAGAACAAGATGAAGAAGATAATCATGACGAAATTACAGTAGATGACAATAAATTATTTAAAAATAAAAATAAATTTAGATTAAATAAAAATAAGTATAAGAAAAATACAATTTGGAATAATCCAGTGGACAACGAATTTAGTTTTAGTCGAGCTTATACAGGAAATAGTTACTGGTCTAATTATAGTAATAAAGAAAGGGAAAAAAATAAAAATTATGATAAAAAAGGTAAAAGGAAAATAAATGACTCATTACTTGACGATGATTTGTTAACAAAAAGAAGAAAATATGACCAATATGATAATTCAAATGTGTGAAAATAAAAATATGCATATATAATATATAATATGCCATTTTTAATATATATATATATATATATATATATATATATGTATGTATATATATATAAATATATATGTATGTATATATATATAAATATATATGTATGTATATATATTTTTCTTTTTTTTTTTTTTTTTTGCTTCTTTTTTTGTTGTGTTTTTAATATATTTCTTCTTTAAAACGAATAAAAGAAGAAAAAAAAATAATAATAATATATAAAAAATATATTTCAACGAATATATCCATATATAGGTATAATAAATAAGGTGTCTATATAATATATATATATATATATATATAATGAAAAAATAATTTTATATAATATATATTACCATAATTTAAATTGCTTAATAAAAAAAAATAACATAATTGAAAAGGATAAAATGGAAAATATCTGAAGAATTTATATATAT
>NC_033658.1:74020-75818 GCF_001601855.1 Plasmodium reichenowi | reverse complement strand
ATATATTATTCCCATATATGTTTAAAATTAACTTTTCTTTTTTGCTTATTGTATAAATATTTACATCATATTTCTCTTAAAAAAAAAAAAACTGTACATACAAGATGTTACAGATTTGTTATACTTTATTTTAATGAAATGTGTATAATTCAAAATTGATATATATATATAGATATATATTTATATATATAGATATATATATATATATATAGATATATGAATTATGGTTATTTTCTCATATATACATGACATTTTTCTTTTTGTGTTTTTTTTTTTTTATATTTAACATATCGTTTTAAGGTAAACATTTTAACTTACACATTTTAATTAAAAATACTAAGATTGCTAATTATTTATTCCAATATATTTATTTAATTTTTTACATTATCTTTGTATAAAAAAAATATGGAGAAAACTCAAGAAAATAGGGTTGTTGAGACTGGACAAAGTTTGAGCAAGGACAGTCATTTTTTTTTTGGAGGTATTTAAACCTTAAAAGAATAATAATATAATGCCCGCATATATCTAAATATATATATATATATATATATATATATATATAATATGTAAAATGATCATTTACAATTTATTAATTATGTTTTTATATTTATAGAGGGGGTATGTTTGTAAAATGTTAAAAGTATATAATTAAGAAAAAAAAAAAAAAAAAACTTATACATATAGAGAGATAAAATGAAACAGTATTTTATTTATTCATTAGGGTACCATAGTACGACTTCTAATTATTGTTGTGGATATTATAATGTTGATTAATTTATTAGTAGACATTAACATAAGCTGTGGTGGATATTTACGTAATAATAAATAAATAAATATATATATATATATATATATATGTATGTATTGATGAATTTATACATTTTTATTCCCCTATAGGCCTTTGGGTTATAGGAGCTCTCCTATTAGTAATATAAAAAATTAGAAAAATATGTATTTAAAAAATGTTAATCTTCTTAATATATATCCAATAAAATTGTATTGCCGAAGAGTTTTTTTTTATTTTCTTTCATTGAAAGAATTCAAAGACATTTAAAGGAAAACAAAGGAGTAATAAACTATTTATTAAAAATGAACATGTTCTAGTTTTATATATATCTTATGATAATGAATAGTATCATATATATATATATATATATATATTATTTTTTATGTAGTTTTTCTCTGAGATTGTTTTAATGCTTATATGTTTTCTATGGACATTTTTTGGGACTATTCAAGTAAATTTTTTGATGATATGTAAAATTATTTTTTTTCAATTATACATTCATATTATATCCTTAATACTTAATACTTTATTTTTTTTTTTTTTTTTTTTTTTTTTTTTTGTGTGTGTGGGAAGATTAATAAATCTGGTGCTTGCCAGAAAAATGCACCTAACATATTTTGGACTGTGTTTACATTAGTTACCATTATTTGGTATATAAATAAAAAGAAAGAAGCTTCACATATATACATATGTATTATTATATGAATATATTATATATATATATATTTTTTTTTTTCGTTAATTTTTTTTAAAATGCTTTATTTTTAGGTGTTCTATAATTGGACTAATTTTAAGTCTTATGATTATAACAATAGTGAGGAAAAACATATAACCAAATGTTTTTTTAATTTTATAAACATACGTATGTATATATAATATAATGAAAAATATATATCTTTAATTTTTCAGGGGTCCTTTTTTATTGTTCGTTCGAAATTGGCAAAAATATAATCACATGTGTATTTTATTTTTTTGAGATGTTTAAATATTGGAGAAATGAAGACAAATTTT
>NC_033658.1:68259-69682 GCF_001601855.1 Plasmodium reichenowi | reverse complement strand
TCATTTGTATGTATTTATTTTAAAAATTGTATACATATATAATAATATATATGGAATTTTAATAATTTCCGAAATACATTATTTTACTTTGTTCAATTTTTTTTTTTCTTAATAAGTCATACATGTATATATATATATATATATATATACAAAATTATTATAAAATTTTATAACAATATATTTTTTAAAACTTTTAAAATAATTCTACATAAATTATTTATTAAATAAATTTTTGTTTCTTTTTATTTTCTTTTTAATACATTATTATATTCCACTTTGTGCTATATTTATGTGTACTCTTAAGTTTTTTTCCATTTAAATGTGATTAAATATAATATATTGAGTAATGCTTATAATAAATAAAAGTAAAATGAATAAACAACGGAAATTGTTAAGTGATATGTATATATATATATATATATATACATTTTTATATTAATGCTTCAAAATTTTTAAGATCATATATAATTTGTTATATATGTAGATATGATATATTTCTGAAAAAAAATTAAAGATTGTGCTTGATTTTTCATTTTATTTAAATAAAAAAAAAAAAAAAATAATAGAGATATAGAAAAATGTATATAAATTTATAATTATAAATATAAAAAATTTTAAAACAACTTTTTATTATATATATTATTACCTTTCCTGTGTATGATGGTTCAGTTGCGCTTTCTGGTAAAAATTTTTTCCCAGTAAAAATAAAGTGACATAAAAATGTAATTCATACTTGTAATGATATATAAGGAAATAATCTATATTTGAAATGATATAAAATAAAAAGTTAAGTGTATAAGTATATATAACTTTATATATGTTATATTGAGTAATATATAATGTGTAATGCATATGGTAAATATATGTTTTTAAAGAAATGTTATATAACATAGAAATAAAAAAGTGAAGGAAAAAATTATGTGTCTTATTTTAAAGAAAGGCAGAGTCCACGCTTTTTAATGATAAACGTAAGGGTATATTTTTTTATTTTTTTATTCTTTTTTATGTTTTTTTTTTTTTTTTTTTTTTTTTTATATGCATGCATATATGTATATTTCTTGTCTGCAACAATAAAAATATATATATATGTATAATATTTATTAGTGGTCTATTAAAGCATGTGAATATAATATAATTAAATTATTAAATGAGAAAAAATATGTGGCATAAGAATTATAATATGTATATATATACATAGAATCATGTTATTAAATATGTATTAGAAAACGTAAAATATATCATGTAATATATATATATATATATATATATATATATATATATATATATATTGTGTATATATATAATATTTTTATTTTATGAAAAAAATATAAAGAAATCATAGATTTGTTCTTTTAAACACTTATTAATATTATTAATGAAAATTATATAAAATAAAAACAATTAAATCAAAAAAATATATGTT
>NC_033658.1:66074-68159 GCF_001601855.1 Plasmodium reichenowi | reverse complement strand
AAAAGAAAAAATATTAAAAACATTGATAAAGCAATAGAAGAACACAACAAAAGGAAGAAACTAATTTATTATTCATTGATAGCATCTGGAGCAATAGCATCTGTTGCGGCAATATTGGGCTTAGGATATTATGGATATAAAAAATCTCGAGAAGATGATTTGTATTATAATAAATATTTGGAATATAGAAATGGAGAATACAATATAAAATATCAAGATGGTGCTATAGCAAGTACTAGTAAATTTTATATAGAACCTGAAGGAATAAATAAAGTAAATTTAAATAAACCTATAATTGAAAATAAAAATAATGTAGATGTGTCAGTTAAAAGATATAATAATTTTGTAGATATAGCACGACTTAGTATACAAAAACATTTTGAACATTTATCATATGATCAAAAAGATTCTCATGTAAATAACATAGAATATATGCAAAAATTTGTTCAAAGATTACAAGAAAATAGAAATATATCTCTATCCAAATATCAAGAAAATAAAGCTGTTATGGATTTAAAATATCATTTACAAAAAGTTTATGCTAATTATTTATCTCAAGAAGAGAACTAAAATATTAACAAAGGAAAACTTGGAAATAATCAGACGGCGCTTATATAAGATAATTTAATATATAATATAATTGAATATCCTTAATTGCCAATTTATTAACCATAATATTACAAAAATATACACAAAATTATATATATATATATATATATATATATATATATATATATATATGTATATATTTAGAGGGAACAATACATCTATTTTACTACAGTATATATTAAAGACAAAATCTGGATTATAAAAGCGTAATTTTTTTTCAAACAAAAAAATTAATGGAGCGTTGTAAAAATATGAATATTTTTTTTAATCTTTAAAAAAAAGGACATAATTAAATTCATTTTGTGTAGTACATTAAGTTTATAAATATATCTGATATTATTAAGAATAATATGTGCATGAAAATATATTAAGCCATATTAAGTTTTTTTTTTTTCTATTATTAAACGAAATATATAAAAATTTCGTTTGGTAAAAATATATTTGTATAATATGCGTTTGTATAATACCAATATTATCTTTGCTTCAATATTTTTTTTTTTTTTTTTTTGTGTAACATATTGTTTTAAGATTAATATATATATATATATTTTTCTTTATACTTTTATTTTTAATTATGCATATTCTTTCTAATTTTTTTCTGTAATAAGAATTTGTTAATTAAATAAATTTTTGAATATATATATTTTTAACAACTTTACAACATAACTTTCATTTTATATATTTAAACATTTAACAAATTTTATAAATGTAAAAAATGGGAAAAACAAAATAAAACAATATATATATATATATATATTATATAGATTATTCTCTTTTATGTAATTTAAAAATTTGTCTATATAGTATTATAAATTGAACGTTGAACACACTGAATGAAATATCATAAATTTAAAACCTTTAAAACCATATTAATAAAACAGATAAATGAACAAGGAGAATTATATAGTTCTGTTACATTATAAGATAACAAGAGGAATTTTGTACGAATAAATTATATTATATATATGTATATTCTTAGATAGGTTTTTTATTTTATATTTTTTATTTTTTTACTTTATATTTAATATTTTTTATTTTTATGGGAACAAATTTGTAATGTTACAAGTTGTAATATTTTTGTTTAAAAAAAAAAATATAATAAATAAATATCTTTTTCCTCATAATAAATCTTGTATTTTTTTTTTTTTTTATATGTTTATTTTTTTTTTTTTATAATTAAGGGTATTTTCATTTCCCTATTTTTTTTAATCCGTATAAGTATATATTAAAAAAATTATAAAAATTACCAGACAGGATAGTGCATATTATTTATTTAATATATATATATATATATATATTATTATATATTACTATATATGCACTAATTGTAAGTATTAATATAATTATGAAAAATATTTTATAGGAAAAGGTAATAGAATGAAAAAAAAAAAAAAAAACTTTATATATATATTTATATATATATATATATATATAATATATATGTATATTTATTGTTTAAACCTTAAAATTAGCATG
>NC_033658.1:59588-65974 GCF_001601855.1 Plasmodium reichenowi | reverse complement strand
CCAAGTTGATCTTGAAATTTTTTTGCAAAGGCATTATGAGTAAGGTACAAAAGGATAGTGCCAAGCCCTTGGATAAATTTGGAAATGTCTATGATTATCACTATGAACATGAAACACATGCCCCTCTCTCACCTCGTATTAGAAAAGTCGGGGATATTGAGTTTCATGCCTGTAGCGATTACATTTATTTGTTGATGACCCTTAGCAAGGATCCTGAGAAGTTTAATTACGCTCTCAAGGATAGGGTTAGTATCAGGAGATATGTTCGCAAGAATCAAAATAGATATAATTATTTTCTTATTGAAGAACATGTCCAAGATAACATTGTCAACAGGATAAGTGATCGTTTAATTACTTATTGTACCGACAAAGAAATTACGGAAGACTACATTAAGAAAGTTGACGATTACTTATGGGTTGAACAAAGAGTAATAGAAGAAGTTTCTATTAATGTTGATCATGCTAGAGAAGTTAAAGAGAAGAAGCGTATCATGAACGACAAGAAATTGATCAGAATGTTATTTGACACCTATGAATATGTCAAGGATGTCAAATTTACAGATGACCAATATAAGGACGCAGCAGCAAGAGTAAGTCAATTTCTTGTTGATGTTGTTGATTCTTATATAATCAAACCAATACCTGCTTTACCCGTATCACCTGATGAACCACATCACAACAATGTTTAATTTTTTTGCAAAATATATATATATATATATATATATGTAATATATATGTAATATTTATATGTTTATATAAATATGCTATATAAGTGTATATAGTAACATACACACATAATAATTTTACATATTAAAAATATGCATATCTGTATATGTTAAGAAAGTATATGTGTAAATGTATAAAACGATATGCAATAATCACTTTACATATTAGAATATACATGTGTATATGTGATGAAAGTATATGTGTATATGTATGCAATAACATACATATATTTGCCACACAAAAATATAGATATAAATATATAGGTATACAAATAAATATATATATATATATATATATTACAATAAAAAAGAGACTATTATATCAGAATTTTTTCTGGTTTTTTCTCTTTTTTTTTTTTTTTTTTTCGCCACAAATATATTTTTTCTTAAAGAAATATCTTCAATGCTATGTACTAAAATAATATACAAAACATGAAGTATTTTTAAAAAAATATATATTACACACATATATACATACATATATATATATATATATATATATATATACATATACATTTTAATATTCGTTAACAAAATGGATAATATATTATATGTATTTTATAAGCGACATAATAATACAATAAAATATATATATTCTCTATAGGGTTATAAAGATTAATCAAAATTCTCTCTCTACATAACTATTGTGCGATATAATACACACATTTATATATATAAAAATAAATATATATTATATAAATTTATACATATATTTCATATATATATATATATATATATATAAGTAGCAAATATAAGGTGGTATTATATGGGTATTCTATTTTATATTATATCATTAAATGTATTAATAAGTATCAAATATTATGATATAATTAAATATATATTAGTTACTTATTAGAAGAAAAATCTAATATATATATTAATTTTTTATTTTATTTTTATTTTATTTTTTTATATCATATGATATGATATAATATTATATTATATTATATTATATACCTGAATATATATTTCTATGCATATATGTGCATTCATATTTAAGTATATTTAATTTTTTTTTTTTCCGACATATTAGTAGTTATGCATACTAATAAATTATATACTATACTTTTGATTTCAACACCAATAAAAAACACGTAGAAACTTTTACCCGAAAAAATTTAAAAATAATATATTAAGAGTATATATAAGTTCTTTTTCTTATAATATATAAAAAAAGAAAAATATATATATATATATATATATATATATTTAGATTATAGAAATAATTTATTTTTTTAATTAATATTAAAAGAAGCATGTTACAAGGTTTACAAATGATTGTATTAATAACTCTTATAAGCCCTTAATAATATTCTTTTCGATTTGTTATAATTCCAGTAGTTAATATTATTAGATTAAATTAAATTCATTATATATATATATATATATATATATATATTTCATTTAATATAATAAAATAAAATTTTATCATTTCTGCATTAATATGAAAAAAGAAATACATATATATATATATATATATATATATATATATTAATGTTGTATTGTCATGTATTATAAAATATTTATATATTTTTTTATATATTTAAAATGTATACAAATGGATTATCTTTTGAACATAATTTTATAAAGGCTTTTCTGAAGTATATTTAATATATTATTTTCTTAAATATATTTCCCCAAGTGATTTTATATAATAAATCAAGGTAATCATAATATATTTTATGCATATTAAGTGTAAGATTAGGATTATTAATATCTGCATTTACATCAACATATGTTTCTTTTAAATATTTTATCCAGGTATAACTCCACATATCATTTGCCTATTTTTTTATAGAAATGTTCAACAGTGTTAAGAAAAACGTTATCTGCATATTTTGAGCAATAATTTTTGAAATGGATAGAAATATTTAAAATTTTTTTTTGTATTTTATTCCTTTGTATATAATTTTATTCATATGCTGTATTTGTTAATTCTTCATTTTCATATCCAGATGGTATAATTACATAAACATTTGTATTTGTGGAATATTCTGTTTCCGCCAATATATATTTTACTTGTTTTGCTATCTTATCTTCATATTTCTTCTTTTTTTTTAATATATTGTTAAAAAATATTCTAAGAGGAAATAAGTAAAATATATATATATATAAATATAAACATATATGTGTACATATGTATAATTCATATTACTCCGTTTATATATTCTTACTTTATATTCCAGGGATAAAAATATTCCCATATGAAAAAAGACATTAAAATAATTTTAACGGATAGGAAATTCATTTTTGTAACAATTCCTATATATATGTATTAATATATGTAATAATTATTTTATGATAATAATGATACTTTCAATGTTGAGGGTTTTATTTTATAGATTTTATTATTTTTATAATTTTATTTATTTATTGATTTTATATATAAAAAAAGTTTATAAAAAATTTTACAATATATATGACATTTATTGGGAGTAATGAAATAACTTCTATAACAAATAAATATAATATGTATATATATATATATATATATATATATATATATATATATATATATAGATATATAGATATATATAGAATATTATATTTATTGTTTATTTAAGAATAAGAAAAAAATATTTTCGTGATATGTTATATTTTATTTATATGAAATTGTATTTCTTGTATTTTTGTATTTCTCATTCGTTCTATTTTTAGAATATATTTTTGACGTAGTTATATTTTTATTTAGTAATTCCTGAAAAAGGTAGCCTTATTTAAATAATAGGAATATCCTTAATATATATATATATATATATATATATTTATTTATTATTATATTTTACTTTTTGTTTATTATGTTATATTTTAATTTTTTTTATGTATTAAATGAGTTAATAATTAATTATTCGAAAAGAATATACTTGTATTTTTATTCTTTTTTTTTTAATAGATTAATTTATATATATGTATGTATTAGATATATTTTTGTTGCATGCACAGTGAAATAGTAAAATAAGAATAAAATAATTGTTATAGAAAGTACTTTTTAGACATATCTATATATATATATATATATTTTATTTTATTTTTCAAATTTTTAAGTATTTTTAATGATCCTATAAAATATGACACAATATATGTATTTAGATATACATTTTTTAAATATTGAAAAAATTTGAAGGGTTAAATAAAGATTTATATTTATCCATGCGTTAAGGGTATTCTTTATAGTATATCCCGTATTATTTCTCTTTAAATTTTTTAAAAAGTAAAAGTATTTATACTTTTCTTGTTTTATTGTTAAACTATTAGTAACAATAAAATAATATATAACAATTGATTATGATGTATTATAATTATATGTTATAAATATTGTTAAATATATATATATATATATTTTTCATTTAAGGTTTTATGAATATTTATTTAAATTTGAACCTATTTTAAAAAAATAAGGAAAAAATTATGAAAATTTTACGTTTATTCAACTAATATATATTATGTGTATTTATATATTTACTTAATAATTCTATTTATTTATTTATTTATTTATTTTAAAGTTCTTATAGTTTTAATTTAATATAAGTTTAATAAATGATATTGAAAAGATAAAAGAAAATATTTTAATTAGATATTTTTAATATTAAAATGACTATTTAAATAAACATACGAAAATTATGTTGTTTTTTACGATAATATATATATTTTTATTTTCCACATATATAATAGATATAAATAAATAAACATATATATATATATATATATATATATATAATAATAATAATATTTGTAATCTAAAAAAGTATATTAAATTGTGTATACCCATAGATAATATTTTTTATGTATTGAAATATAACCACAAAATAAAAAAAAAAAAATTAAAAAATTAATATTTTTTTGTATAAATTGTTTTTTTATTTTTATTTTTATTTTATAAATATATTTATAATTTTTTTTCCCCATTTTTATAATTATGAAAAGTTGCAAAAATAGAATATGGTAAATATATAAGAATTAAAATAGCAACCGAATTTGTAATTCTTTATGATAATAAATAGATTTATTTAAATATTTATATAAATATTTGTAATAGAATCTTTTATTACATAAGTATAATATATTTATTGATGGAAAAAAAAAAAAGAAAAAAAAAAATTAGAATTATATTGCGTATTCTTTATTGATTTGGCTTGATACAGAATTATTAATTATAATACATTAGTAAAATTCAATGTATATTTTTATTTTTTTATTTCATATTTTTTATTTTTTTTATTTTTTCTAGGAAATAAAAATTTGATGAGATAATAGAAATACGTAAATATATTGTGTGTATGTATTTTTTTTTCTAAGAATTATAAAAAACTAAAATATATATATGAAAATTGATTATTTTTAAAATTTATATATTTTTATAATTATATTATATATATATATATATATATATATATATGACATATTAACAGATGTTGGAATTATTTTATAAACTATTTTATTATTAATAAATTTTAAAATAATATTTTTTATATATATATAATTTAAAATATATGTTATAATTATTTTATTATTTTTTTTTTTTTTTCGTATTTTACAAAGAATAAAATATATAGGTCAAATAAAAATAAGAAATATATTCATATGCGTTTAATTAAAAAAGAAATTATATTAATGAATAATATAATAATAAAATAAAATAAAATGATAGTTTTATATATATATTATATATTTATTATGTTAAAGATATTTTTTTAGTAATATTTATGCTATTATGGTATACATTAGAAATAAAAAAAAAAAAAAAATTAAACAAATTAAACAAATTGAACAATTTTTTGATAAAATTTGATAGCAATATTAATTTTCAAATTTAGAAAAATTTATTTTAAATATGATGATTAATTGGAATATATATATATATATATATATATGAATAATTTTCATAAATATTTTTATATATAATATAATATTAGAATAAAAAATACATTAACATTTTCATTATCCTAAAAAAAATGTAAAATTATATATTATATAAATATACTTGGGGTTTAATATATTTATATTTTCATATATAATAAATTATTATATTAATAAAAATACTAATGAAATAAAATTATAATATAATTTGTATTAGAATATATTAAATTTCTATTTATAATAAATTATAATAATATATTTTTGTTTTACCTTTATACCATTTTTATATAATTTATTATATTATGATTAGTTATTTTTGTATTTCCTTAGGAGTACACATAAATAAGTAAA
This sequence comes from Plasmodium reichenowi, assembly GCF_001601855.1. Classification (NCBI taxonomy): domain Eukaryota; phylum Apicomplexa; class Aconoidasida; order Haemosporida; family Plasmodiidae; genus Plasmodium; species Plasmodium reichenowi. The sequence goes on along the minus strand of NC_033658.1, from coordinate 60,041 downwards.
TAAATAAATAAAGAAAGAAAGAAAGAAAAAATAAATGTATATAGAAGAATTGGTAGTAAATAAAAATTATGAGCATGTATGAAAATTGACATATAAGTACATAAAAAATAAATCTTTATAAAATAAATAAATGTTAATAAACAATTCTAAATACTGATGGTTTCATAATTTATATTATAAGTGAACCTATAATAAAACTGTAAAATGTTGATTCCTTTTTTTTTTTTTAATATATAAAAAGAATTAAGAAAAAAAATTATGATTTGGTCTTATTTAATGTTTTTAATGGTTCAAAAAAAAAAAAAAAAAAAAAAAAAAAAAAAGTTTTTTTAATTTTTTATATAATAAAAATAAAAATAATTTTTTTTTTTTTTTTTTTTTTATTTTTTTTATTAAAATATTTTAATTTAAAAATTTTTTTTTTAAAAATAATAAAAATAAAATAAAATTATT
>NC_033658.1:57992-59188 GCF_001601855.1 Plasmodium reichenowi | reverse complement strand
TATAATAATAATAAGAATACATTTCTTTTATTTTTTTTATATATTTTTTGTACTAAAATATTTATATTTGGAACTTTTTATTTTTCATATGGTATATATATAATGAAAGTATTATAAAATAATAAAAAAAAAAAGAAGAAACAATTAGTAAAATTTAACTCTTTTATATATATTATATATATAATATCAATAATATAATATATAATTTTAATATTTTATAATATATATATATATATATAATAATTATGTGAATTTTTTTAGATTCTTATATAAAATAAAAATAAATATATAATTCATTATTATTTATATATATATATATATATATATATTATGTATAATATTTTTCATATCTATTTTTTCTCCTGAATTGGTTCCTTTTTTGATCATTATTACCATAACAAACAGTACATATAATTCATTAATATTATTTTAATATTCATATAATTGTCATAATTTTTTTATTACTTTTATAATTTAAGAAAGATAGATATATATATAAAAAATTACCTATAATGATTTAAATATATATATATATATATATATATATAGATTTATTTATTTATTATTTAAATAGTAATAATTTTAATTATATATCCCTAAAACATTTTCCATCAATATATAATATAAATATATATTATATATATAATGTATAATATGATGATAAATATGTATTTGATTCTTTATATTAATATATATATATAATAAAATATAAAAATATGAATAAAAAAAAAGAAATTAATAATTAAATATAAATATTATAATTAAAATAAGTATTGATGATAAAATGATAAATCAATATATCAATAATATAATTATATATGCAATTTTATATATATATATATGTATATAATATATATAGAAATTCTATATTTCTTTTCTTAATAATTAAAATATATGTATTATATTTATTATATGTATATAATAAAAATATAAATATTATTACTTACGACCTTTTATGTAGTATTCTTTTTATATAATAATAAAATTAAAAAAAATATTTATATTTTTATATATAAATAACCCATTTAAAAAAAAAACAAAAAAAGAACGAAAGAAAGAAAAAAATATTTTGTATTATTATTTTACTTATTTTTTCATTATAATTTTTTATTATTATATATATTTAAAATATATTTTATTTTATTATATGAAATAGAAAAAAAAAAAAACAAAATTCTATTTTTACATTTTCTAAT
>NC_033658.1:52339-57637 GCF_001601855.1 Plasmodium reichenowi | reverse complement strand
TTTAAAAATTTTTTTTTTAAAAAATATTTTTTTTTTTTTTTTATTTTAAATTTTTTTTTTTTTTTTTTTTTTTTTTTTTTTTTTGGTAACTGTATAAAAAGGAAAATATTATCATAAAATTATTATATTTTTTTTTTAGAAATTCATTTATTTTTTTAAATATTATTTTTGTTATTTCAAAAAAATATATATATATATATATATATATTTTTTTTTATTATATATATTATATTAATATTAATAATTTATCTAATAATTTGATTTTTTTTTTTTTATATTTTTTATTTAAAAAAAAAAAAACAAGTGATAAAATGGTAGTGCTATATAATAATAAGGAAGATATAGCTGTATGTGACGATGGAGTTAATAAAGAAGTAATTAAAAATATTTTTATGGAAGACATTGAAAATAAACGAAGAAAGGAAGCAGTTGTTAGAAAACGTAGCATTGTACATTTTGGTTTAAAATTATTTTTATTTTCCTTTTGTATTTGGACTTTACAATATGCTAACAATAATGTAAGCGGATATAAAATGATATATAAATAAATAAATAAATATATATATATATATATATATATATATATTTTGTGATTGTTATTAAGGGAAATTATTTTTAATATATGAATGTACACATATATTTTTGGATAAATAATAATTTTTTATATATATGGGAATGTATTAATATATGTTTATTTATTTAAATATATAAATATATATATATATATATATATTTTAATTTATTTAATTTTTTTTTTTTTTTAGTATGATTACAAGGACAATGGTAATAATTATACCCTTGAAAATATACTAGAATCAAGAATTAATAGATCTTTATCAGAAAAGCAGTCTCATATTGCTAATTCAGCAACCGAAGTAGCTGTACAAGAAAAAAATAGTACCGAGGAAAAAAAAAACAACCCCCACGTAGAACATCAGCAACAACAACAACAACAGCAACCACAGCAACAGCAACCACAGCAACAACAACCACAGCAACAACAACCACAGCAACAACAACAACAACAACAACAACCAAATGAATTAAATAATTTTGAAAATAAATTAAAAGATTTAAAAGATTGTTTATTCGATAAAATTGATAATGCCGTTGATTGGGAAAATCTTTCTTCCAATGTTAAAGGATATTTGGAAAAGTTTGATAGTACTATAGAAAATAAAATAAAGAAAGAAGTTCAAACGGCTAATCAGCAAAGTAATTTGATGACAAATTTAGATCCAAAAACACAATTCATAAAAAATTTCACAAAGAATTATGATTTATATACACCACCACTTTTACTAATGTTAGCTTCAGCTATGTTATCAGAAAATTTAAAAAAAAAAATATTCCAAGTAATCGCCTTCCTTCTTTTTGTTGTTTTAATTTATTTATATTTGAAATTAAAGAAAGTTAATAAAAATATTAAAAAAGATACAAATGATAATGCAACAAATAATAATTTAGAGACAAAGACAAATGTTACTAAAACGTCCTAAGAAAAATACTCAACAGAAATAAGTAGTATTAAGTAATAACAATAATATATATATATATATATATATTAATAGATACATTTGGGTAGATATTTTTCATGACATTATTCCCATAGAAAAAAAAAAAAAAAAATAAATTAAAAAAAAATAAAATAAAAATAAAAATAAAAATAAAAAAAAATAAAAATAAAAAAAAAGTATACTTATGAAAATTTTTATACGTTTACTTTTTGTAATTATAGAATTAATTATGTTAATATATATCCCAACTATTTAGTAACTTTTATTTTTTTTTATGTTTTTATAATAATTTAGGAGGATGATATATTATATGTGGAATAAGGAAATTAGTTGAGTATGCTTAATTTATATTATTTTGTATTTTTTTCTTTTTTTATCTATTTATTGTTTTTGTCACAGGCTTTTATTTTATGTCAAGACAAATATATAATATTTTAACAAAGAAGGAAATAAGTTTTATATATATATATATATTTATATATTGTACACTTAATATTAGAAATGTGTTTATTTTATTTATATAATTATATATATGTATATATTTATATATTGTTATTATTTTATTTTTATTTTTTTTTTGAGAAAAGAAATCTTCCTTTTACCTTTTTACATATATATATTTATATATATATATATATATATATATATATATATATATATATATGAAAATTTTTTTAATTCCTGAAATTTTTATAAAATTAAATTCTTTTATATGATTAAGTTTAAAAAAAAAAATACCAAAATCTTTAGATATGCAATATCAATAATTAAAATATTAATATATATATATATATATATATATATATATATATATTTATAATTATTTTAGAAGAAATAGAATTAAATAGCAAACATAAAAGTAAGATTATTCTTTCATCTTTTATAATTTATATTATTAAATTATATGCTTGTTTGAGAATAAGTCCAGAAGAGTTTTGAAAACATACTTGATTAAAAATAATTTTATTGTGAATTTAAAAAAATAATAATAGATAGAAACATTTATGAAATTATGAATATTATATAATATGAAAATTCTGTTTTTTTTTTTTTTTTTTGATAAACTCCTATGAGTATATTTTATAATAAAACGTATTTAATAATTTATTTTAAAAAATTATATATGTATATGTATATATATATATATATATATATTACAATAGTTTATTATAAATGTATGTATCTAAAAAGAAATAATATAGAATACATCAAAAGGGATAAGTTTACATAATAATATATGTGTAAATATGCATACTTTGAATATTTTTTTCATAGAGAAAAGAAATATATTATACGATTAGTTAAATCTTTATAGATTTCTGGTATTAAATATAGAGTTTTCTTTGTATTTATAGTACATATTTTAATAACTGAAGATTATAATAAGTATTAATTTTATTTATTATTATATGTATAGTTTAAATGATTAAGTAAATGCATATTTGAAGAATTAATGTAAAATGTTTTATTTATATCTAAATACAATATCTGTCGTAGCATATAAAATTTTAAAAGATTCAATTCTTTAAATATTAAAAAGTATTCGAAGTTTAGAGTATATATGCTTAATATATTTTAATAAAATATATTAAAAAAATAAATGTATGTTTATATATTCTTGCACATATAAATGTATATATTTCATTTATATGAAAAAAATTAAGAATTTTGTTTTGTATGTTATATTTTTTTTTTTATATACGTTTTAATATATATGGACATAATTAATTTGTTTTTACAATTTCTTCTATAATATTTGGAGGTATTTAGTATATAATATAATTGTCTTATATATATATATTATTGTATATAGAGCGCAAATCATATATATATATATATATATATATATATATATATATATATTTTCGTAAATACGTGAAATTATATACACACATATTTATGTGTGTACACTTCTATTATATTAAATAATTTTTGCGAAAATAATTTTAATTTTTCTTTTTCAATGTTAAATTATATAAAATATCATATATATGTTTAATATTTCTTTTCATTCTTACATTTTCAATGAATATTAAAGAGTTATAAATTTAAAAGTTTAAATATATTATTGTAATTTATTAATAATTATTAATTATTACATTTCATTTGTATATAAAAAAAGAAATATGTTATATATAATATGTATATATATATATATATATATATTATTTACATAATAAATGATTTTCATTTTTGAAGGTGTACTTAAAATTTATGTACTTTTTTAAGACATATTATTATGAAGTTTTATGAAACATTACATTAATAAATAAATAAATAAATATATATATATATATATATTTTTATATTTATATATTTAATTTTTTATGTAAAAATGTTGAACAATAACATATTTATGAATTTTTTTTTTTTTTTTTTTAATATTTTTGTGTTTCACTTTTTAATGTTAATTGTTATTGTTAATAAAGCATTTATTAGTTAATATATATATATATATATTCTTCTTTATTTTTTTTATTTTATTTTTTGAATATTAAAGTGCAGTATAATTATGGGAAAAACAAAATTTTATTAAAACAATTTTATTTATTAAGTTTATACATATTTTATTAAACTACCATACTATGCAAATTAAAAAAAAAATTCATATTTTTATGTATATTTATATGTTTCCCCTTTTAACGTGGATAATGAAATTATCCATAAATGTAAGAAAAAATATGAAAAATATGTGTCTATATATTTTATTTTTACCACACAATAAATTTTTAAGATATATATATATATATATATATAATTATTTATTTATTATAATTTTTTTTTTTTTTTTTTTTTTATCTGTGTGCAATATTTAAATAATACTATAGTATAATTTTTATGAGGTATATAAAAAGAAATACAAGGTGCAATACATACCAAGTACTAGAAGTTATAGAGCACTAAACGAAATTGAAGATCTGCGAGATACTAAAAAACCTCATGTACAAATAATATTACTTAGTGAAGAAGATAATAAAAATGATGAAAAAGAAAAAATTAAAGAAATTATAATGCATTATAGGAATAAATTAGACAATGAAGTAAAAAGAAAAATGTACAAGAAAGATAAAAATCATTATTTTAGAAAGGGAAAATTAAATAAAACCTAATGTAAATAAATAAATATATATATATATAATATATTTATTTATATGTATATTTCAATATGAAACAACTTGTAAATTATAATAAATGTTTTAGTTCTTTTCTATTATCAAACTTAAATTATAATTATTATATTATATTTATAATATTGTTATTATAACATAAAAAATATATGTATATATATATTAAAAATATGAATTTTCCTTTTTTTTTTTTTAGTAGTTTTTTATAATATATATATAAATATATATATATTTGTATATATATTTGTATATTCCTTTATAAAATTGTATTTTTATTTTTATGAAACAAAAAACTTAAATTATAAAAAAAAAAAAAAAAAAAAAAAACGGTAATGAAAATTAATTTTTTTTTATTTTTTGCTTTTTAAAAAATAAAATGATACATTTTATATAACTTATGGTATTATAAATGTACACACAAATACATATATACATATACATGTATATATATATATATATATATATATATATATAATTTCTTATTATTTATAATATATTATGTTTTTTTTTTTTTTTTTTTTTTTTTTATGTGCTAATTTTTAACCAATCATTTTTGTTTTTTTTATTTATCTATTTTTTTTGTATTTTTTCCCAAATTTTTTAACAAAATTTTTGTTTGAATATCTAAAATAGGATTTTTTACAGTCATATCA
>NC_033658.1:30765-50765 GCF_001601855.1 Plasmodium reichenowi | reverse complement strand
TTTTATGAAGTTTCACATCATCCATATTATTAAAGGATTCTTCAACATAAGTTTGTTTTTCTAATTTGTTATGATACGTTTCCTTTTCCTTTTTTGGTTGTATATTTTTCTTTTTATCTTTTGGTTTTTTATAATTGCCTTTTTTTTTATCCACAAATTTTGTTTCAGCTATTTTTAGCCAATCATTTTCATTATCTTCATCTATCCATTTTATTTGAAGATCATCCCAATGTCTCCTTGAAATATCTTTTTGTATATCTATTAAAGATTTATTTTCTCTTAAAATAAGATCGTTTTCAAGTATATTTTGATTTTTTATGGAAGATAAATATTTGTATTCGTTTCTAATCCAATCTTCTTTCATTTCTAGGTACCACTTTTCTTTTTTGTATTTAATATTATTTTCTTCTTTATTGCTTATATATATATTTTTTTTAGTAGAATTTATTATGTCTGTTATGTATGCGTTAATATCTGAATTATCTCGTTTGTTCATTTTTTCTAATCCTCTATCTAGAAATGCTTTTTTAGCTATTGTACATTCCTCTTTCATATATTCTTCTAATACGATCATAAATATTCCTGTTAAAATTCTAATTATGTATATTTTATTGTTATTTAGATTATCTTTTGATACATTATAATGTTGTTTATATAATTTTAACACTTGCTTAAACCATTCTTCATTTATATAATTATATATTATGAAGTTTTGTTTTTTAATCCATTCTCTCCATATACCTTTTTGTCTTTCCATTAAAGGATTTATAATACTCATCTTTGTAATATTTATATTTTGTTGTTGTTGTTTTATAAAGTTATGCATTTCATTCTGCAATTCTGTTTTTATATTCTGAAACCATTTTTTGTTTTTCCACTGATCAGATATATATCTATTATTTTCTATGTAAATATTCCATAGAAAATTTTGTCTTTCAATATCATCATCATTATATAATATATATTTATTTGTTTCATTTTCTAATTCTTTTTTTTCCACTTGAAAATCTTGTATATTGTTAAATTCCTGTAAACAAATTTCTAAAAAGTCCCCTTTGTGAATATCCCATTCTTCCATCTTATATTCTTCTAATATTTTAAGATGTGTTTCTATTAATGATTTCCATTTTGTCTTTTTTTGTTCTATTAGCGTTGAATGTTTTTCTTCATATTTTATTATATTATCCTCCTCTTGTGTATATTGATTCTCTTTTATTATTTCACGTGTATTACTTGAAATTAATTCTTCTTCAGGATAAATGTATTCCATATTATTTTCGTCATAATTATTTTCTTCCAAATCTTCATAATTTTCTAATAATTCATAAGAAATGGGTTCCGTGTAGGTCTCTTCTGATACAGGAACATATGTTGTTTCGTCTAAACATGATAGTTGTTTTTTTTTCTTTTTCTTTTTTTTTGCTCCAAATATGAAAATGTTACGCTGTTAAGAATAACGAAAAAAAAAAAAAAAAATACATGTGTAATATTAATGATCATGTTGTTAGGATAAATATATAAAAACATATATATATATATATATATATATATATATATATATATATGTTATATTACCTTATGAAAAACGGCCATTATCATAAATCCACCCACAAATAGTGTAGCAATCTGGATTACAATATTAAGTATGTTTGAACCTTTGTATCCATTATTTCTCTGTAACGAATGTGCAATACTTCCATCTGATCCTTTGATAGTTATTTGTGGGGATTGTATTTCATTTTTAACCATTCCATTTTTTTCACGAGAAAATAATATTTGTGACAAGTGATGTGCTGTATTTGAATAGCTTTGTTCGCTTTGGTGATATGAAGGTAAGGAAGTAAAAGGATTAACTGAATTTTCTGATGTAGAAGAAATACTAGGATTTGTGGAATGTAACCTTCCTGAAGGTTTTGTCGTGATATTTCCTGATGTGGTGGGTGTAGTTAATGTAGATAGTTGTCCATTATGTGTTTCTCTATGTATAAATAATGTACCAGAAGAATGTGGGTATGTTATAGTTGTTTCAGGTTTTACTTCAAGAGCGGAACTATTTGGTAAATTCTGAGAAGCATTTGGTTGATCATATGTCTGTGATACCCCAAGCATTTGGTACATATATTGGGGTTCCTGTGGAGGTTTAAAACTCATCATTAAATTTGATTTTGGATTTACCATTGTATGTTCACTTATTTGTGGATTTTCTTTTTGTAAATTTATTCCTGTTTGATTTTGTGTTTTTATCTGTTCTTTTTGTTCAGATGCACGATTAATTTCTTTAATTTGTGTGAAGGAATTTTCGTGAGGAACAATATTATAGTCTGGAGGATTTATTTCTCTATTATTATTCTTTAAATATATAGTAATATTTCCTTTTTCATTTTCATTATTTATGTTTTCAATAGTTGATGTAGTGTATATGTTATGTAAGGAAGGTGTTTGAAAAGATAATTCTTTAGGGATATATTTTTCCCTTTTATCTTCTTGAAATAGATTAGGAGGATAAGCGTATACAACATTCTTTTGTTTTAATGCTTTTTCAATAGTACATTCTTCTGTTTCATTATAAGTACCATCTTTATAGCATACTGGTTTTTCTTCCACTATATGCAAATTTGACTCTTGTTCAGGATGATTTATACCATTAGTTACTTCTAGAGGAATAATATATGGTATTTTAGTTCTTTCGGATATATTTTCTGAGTTAGCATAATTTAATAAAGGTTTTTTGTTTTTTGTTTTTTTATAATTTTTATAGAAATTATGAAAGCTCTCAAAAAATGAATTTTTAACATTTTCAGATGGAATATCTATCATTTGAATACTATGATTTAATGTATCATTTTCTGATGGATTTATTAAATCGTCATGAATATTATTTGATATTTCCTTGGAGTCTGTTGTTATATCCATATTATTATAATTTAATGATGGATTTTTTGTAATTGTGAAGTCAAAATTATTATTAGAATTATCAATATTTTCAGGAAACGGATATTTAACATTTCCATGAAGGGTATCTTCTTTTTTGCTTTTTGAATCATCAGGAATGATTATTGATATATCAGTTGGATGAGTTATTATTTCTTCATTAGTATAATCTGATGGAGTTTTTGTTGTTATTATAAATTCTTTTTTTCCATTAATTTTATCAGTGTTTCTGTATAAAGGAGGAGGCTTGATATTTTTTGAAAATGGAATGTCAATTTTTTTAGGTCTATAACCGTTTTGATAATTTTCATTTTTTGTAATGTGTAAATCAATATGTTTTGTTTTGTATGTTTTTGAATTGTTTGATAAATAATCATATATATTAATAACTTTAGCAATATTATTTGCACTTTCATCTGGTTTAACATGTAGATTAATATGTTTAGGAATATTATAATCTCGGAAATTATATTCATTTGATTTATTAGGCAATGAAAAATTTTTATTCATATTATTTCCTGTAATAACATTCTCTATATCGTATGGATATGTTTCATATGTTGGCGGTGGATCTATTGAATCAAAATTTTGTCTATGTAATACATCAACATACCCATTTCCCCATCCCTCGTTTTGTGTATATTCATAATATCCTTTGTACTTTTCAGCAATATGAGGATATTTCTTCAAAACTGAAGGAGGAAGATTAATATTAGGTGGCGCAGTTTTGGATTTGTTATGTCCAATAATAGGAGGATATGTTTTTATAGGTTTAATTTGTTCAGGGATAATAAATTTTGATCTTTCTTTCGGATCAGTTGGGAGTGCAATTGGTACTTCGTGAGGATATTCTCCAGGAAGATAAATTTTAGGTGTCTGATCTTTTGCTGAATCATTTTCCATATTATATGTTTGTGGTTTCATGAATTGTTCTTTAATTTCCCTTGGATCATTTTTTGGCGCTGCAGTAACTTCACGTTTAATAATAGGTATATATGTAGGAGTAGAATCTGTTTCAGAAGTACTTTTATTTTGCTTAGCACTTTCTAATTTATTAATTTGTGGATTAGAATTTTCTCTTAATTCATTTGTTTTTTCCTTATTAGAATAGAGTGTTATTAAAAATTGTTCAATTATATCAAGTATATTTCCAAGATAATATATTGGATTATGTGGTGATATTTTTTGGTTTAAGTTAAATTTTTCCAATACATTTTCTTGTATTTCATTTTGGTTTATATCATGTACTGTGGAGTTAAATTTGGTTGATGCTAGGTGTTGTGGATATTTGCGATATTTTGTAGATTTTGACTCAGAATGGTTTGATGTGTATGTATCATTGTAACGTATAAGTTCTTTAACAGAAGAACGTTCAGGTTTTGTATAATTTGTTGGTTTTTCGTTATGCAGAATAGGTCCACTAGACGATTTATCATGGTGTTCTGATTCATAATTCTGATGAAATGTTTTAGTTGGTTTTAATATATAATTATTTATAGATGAATATCTATCTTTAATATTTGGATTATCATGGATTTCTCTTTGAAATCGATCTTTTTGTATTATAGTTCTATGTTTATTTTCCTTAGTATTACTTCTTTTTTCATTTGGATGGCCTGCTTGTCCCCATATACCTATATTTATAGATTGTCCACTTTTACCTTTAAGTGTGTGTTGACGTTTTTGATATATTCCTGGGGGTCCAGCTTGACCAGATTTACCTGGTAATATTTTTTTGTAAGCATCTGAAGTTTTTGTATCTTCATTATGAATTTTTTCTATTAAAATTTTATCACCTTTATGTATATTTTCAGGAAATCTTCTATATTTAATTTCATCTTCATTATTTAAAGCATTCATATTTTTGGTACTTATTGTAGTATCTGATATTGTATTTGTATTGTGCGGTATTCTAGGTAAATTCGTAGTAGGTTTTGGGGGGTTCATAGGCGAAGAAACATCCTGCGCTAATGTTGTAGAAGTAATTGGTGTATATAATGAAGGAGTAGTTGTAGTAATAGTAGAAGTACTAGTTGCGGTTACTGGAGAAGATGTTTTTGGTATAGTTGATAAAGTAGGTGAAATGGTAGTAGTAGTGGAACTAGAAGTTGATACAGGAATAATTTTATTTCTGGGATTATGTGAAGCAAAAGAACGTTCTATAGTTTTAGTTGTTTTTTCTTTTTTAGGTTCATGATATGTTGGATTAGTAATTTGTTCATCATTTTTTATTGGAGTGCCTTCTTCATCCTTAGTTTTTTCTTTTCCATATGGACTACTTTTTTTTTCATTTTCTTCAACTTCTTCATCTTCTTCATCTTCTTCATCTTCTTCATCTTCTTCATCTTCTTCATCTTCTTCATCTTCTTCATCTTCTTCATCTTCTTCATTATCACTTCCTTTCTGTGATTTTTTTTTGAGGGCAGTTTTACTTTTATTTTTTTTAAATTTTCGAATTTTTTTACTTCTTTTACGATATTCGTTTTGACAGTTCAATTTATTTTGGAACATTGTTTCCGTATCACAATTACATGAAATTTTGAAAGCACTTTTATATCTTGGGTTATTAGCATATTTATGCCAAGCTGGTTTTTTACGAAATAATGCTTGCTTTTCATTCATCCAGTTATTATAATATTCACATTTTTCTTTGTTTGTTAATGTATATTTTTTTAATTCTTCAAGCACTTCATCTCTTTCATAACAATATGCTTCTATTTCTTTTCTTATATCTCTTACAGGTTTTATATATGGAATTGGAGTTCTTTGACATACATCCCCTATAATATTATTTAAATTAATTAAAAGTCCTTTTTCTATATATTTATCCCATACCTGTTCATCTTCCTTATATATATACAAGGGTAATATTTTCGCATTAAATTCATCTTTTATATCTTCTATCCAATAATTCATATTTCGACAAGTAGTGATATTCTTTTTGGGTGTTTCATTTTGCATCAACATTAATATATATTTAGAAATACCTTCTAAATATTTATTAGAAAATTCATTAATCAAACGAGTGTTTTTTGTTTTTAATGGTAAAGGTATATTAAATTCCATTTCTCCTTTCTTTTTGTATATGATAATTATTTATAATAATTTTGTTGGTTACATAAGTATATATATATATATATATATATATATATATGTATATGTTAATATGAGTTGTCTTTTATTAATAAGACATTATATAATATTTCAGAAGATTTTAAAATGTATGAATGAATAAAATTCACATTTTTTTTTTTTTTTATATATTTATTTAATTTCACATTGCAATTTGAAATGTTTCTTTGTGGAAAATAAAAATGAATTCAATGTCTACATAATACGGAAAAAAACAGACAAAAATATATAAATATAAATAATATAACAAAAAAAAAAATATTCCACAAGTGTTACTATAATATTTTATATACAACCATACGTATTAAATCTTTTAAAATTTTTTTTTTAAAATTCTTAGAAATAAAAAATAAATATAATTATTACATGAAATATAAATATATGTTTTTTAAATTTTGTATAAATCATAAAATATAATATGAATATTTTTATACAAATTTATTATTACACCATTATGGTATATATGTATATATATATATATATATATATATATATAATATTTTTTTATTTAAAATTTTTTATCTTAAATTTATATTTTTTACAGGTACCTTATTTTAATATTTCTTTTTTATATAATAGGACAAAAAAAAAAAAAAAAAAAAAAAAAATATAAAACGGGGAAAATAATATCATGAAAAAAAATATATTTTTTTAAAAGTATATTTTTATTCAATAATTATTTTAATCAATTATTTTTAATATGTTTGTATGTTAATATTTAAAATAATTCATATATATATAGAGTATTATTTATTAAAGATCCTATAGTACGTTGTTTTCAAAAAGGTACCTTTATTAGGAATAATATACGTTAAATATATATATTATTTAAATTACATTTTAATACAAATATGTTTTTTTTTAAGAAGATAATACGTTATATATGGATAGTAAAATATATTTTCTCATTTAATTGATTTATTATTTATTTATTTTATTTTATTTTATTTTTGGTGTACGTAAAGTTGTACTTTTTTTTGAATGCTTTAAAAATAGTTAGTATGCATGTAAATTTTATAAGTTCTTTTATGTATCATATAATAAACAATTATATTTTTATATTATTATATGATATATAATATTTTTTATCTATAATATAATGTTTTGAAAATTATGTATTTTAATAAAAATATTTTTAGAGAAAATTAATTTTCCTATAACTATATGTAAATATGAGAAATAATGGAAGTATTTTTTTGCAACCAAAAAATGAAATATAAGTAAAGATACATATATATATATATATATATATATGTATAATCTTATATATTAATTTAATTTTTGTTTTATATAAATTAAAAAAATATATATTAGAACATTTTTTTAAAAGTGATATATATAATACCTAATTTATAATCATTTACCAATGTTGTGTTATATATATATATATATATTTTTTTTCTCCATATTTTTAGTTGTTTATATATAAATTTGTTTTTAATGTTGTTAATATATGAAATTACAATATTTTATAATAACAAGTTTTTATTATTAACATATAAATGTGTAAATATATTTAAATAAAAATAAAATATATATATTCACATATGTATGTGGAATTATTTTTTATTTAAGATATTTGAAAAAAAAAAAAACTAAAGTTTAATTATCAATATAAGTTATAAAGTTTTTTCCTTTTTTTTGGAATTAAAATATTATATAATTTATGAAATAATTATTTATTAATATAAATTTATATTATAGAACTTGAAAAAATTAACATTTATGTAATATAAGATTGGGAAATTTACAACTTACAACTTACAATTTTTTTTTTTTTTTGTTTTACTTCTTCTTGATCATTTTCCAAATTAATATTAATTTGTTATTAATTTTTCTTTATTTTGTGTATATTTTATTTGATTTTTTTGTTCATCTAAAAAAATTTTAAACCATTTCTCTTCATCTCATTCATAAATTTGTTAACACTTTTTGATATCCATGTTGTCCAGATAATTTTTTGTTTTTAGAAATAAAGATTAACAGGTTTTTATGTTACATTATAATACTAATGAATATTATTATTATTTGTGTTTTCTTTATTATCATTAGATATATATGTTTTACGATAATTTTGCTGATCACTATATATTTTTTCTTCACTTTTACTCTGCTTTATTAAATTATTATAGAATATTTTTTGAGTCTTATTGTATTAAACAATATCATTTGTATTATGCCATACTTTAAAGAAAATATTTTGTTTTTTCAAACTGAACGTCTCTTTATTTTTAATATTTTGCACATATTTTTTATTTATATATGTTTCTTTATTTTTTTCTTCATTAAAGTTTTTTAAAAATATTTTATAAGACATTATTATTTTCAGAATTCCATTTTTTTTTTTTTTTATGTTCTTCTAAAGAAATAATATCAATACCTATGATAGTTTTCCTGCTAATTTTTTTTTTTTTTTTTTTTTGGTATTTTCAAAAGAAATATTTATGTTATATCGTAAATTTATATGATAAAAAGTTTGGTATATGTTGTCTTTCTCATTTAATATATATATATATATATATTTTTTTTTATTATGAATATATTAATTATGAAACGTTTGGATTAATATATTTCTATTTTTTTTCATTTTGAATCCATTTTAAATGTATATGTTTTATATGTTTGGTGATTAAATTTGTTTGCATTTCGAATATTTTATTTATATTTGGTTTAGTATTATAAGAATTAATTAAATTTTGATTAGATAGAATATTTCTATATTTATTTTCTCTATATTTCCATTCGTTCTTCAGTTCTTCAAATAAAATATGTTTTTTATATTCATCTAATATGTGTTTATGTTTTTGATTAGTTGATTTATTTTTTTTCATTTCTATAAGAATTTCTAACATATATTTTTTTTCATTGATAGAATATTCTAGATTGTCTATGTGATTCATACATGTATCTAAAAATATGTTTTTCATGATTGCATATTCTTCTTTTTTATATTCTTCTAATACCATCATATGTATTTGTACAAACATTTTTGTTATCAACTTTTTGTTCATTGTATATGTTTTTAATTCGTTCATATTTCTGCCTTGTATATGTTCTTCAATTAATTTGTTAAAAGATTCTTCTTTGTTTCCTTCTCTTATATTTTTAATATGTTTTTGAATCCATGATTTCCACACCATATTTTGATAATCTATCATAGGATTTTTTGATTTGGCATTTGAATTATTTACAATTTGTTCATTATGCATATTTTGTATTTCAAATATATTTTGGTTCTGGAATTCGTTTATGTTTAAAAGGTTTACTCCTGTATTTTTATATTCAGATGATTCCAAAATATATAAATCATTTTGTATTCTTTCAATCATGTTGTCCATTATTTCTTTATAATACATTTGCTTTGTATTTTTATTTTCTTCTTTTTGTGATTGTTCTACTTTATATGTTTTTAATTCTGCTTTCCATTCATGCATAAAACTATTAAACCATTCTTTCTTTTTATAATTCTCTAATAATTTTTTGTTCTCTTCTATCCACTCATTATATATAGAATTTTGAATATATATATTGTCATAATTTTGTTCTTTCATATTTCCGTTATTAAAAAAATCTTGATAAAACCACGGTTCATTTTTTATTTCATTTATAGAAGTTTCAAAAAACAGTTGTCTTATATTTCTCCATTCTTCTTTTATGCATTCTTCCAAAATGGTTAGATGCATTTCTATAAATGTTTTATAGTTTGTAAATTTATATTTATTTAATGAATCCATTTGTTTAAAATTAGGAATCTCTTTATTATTTTGTGTATCTTGTATTATGTTATTAAGATGATTATTTGTATCTTTTATATTTGTTTCATTATTAAATGTGGAAATTGTTTTGGAAAATAATTGAGAATCTTCACAATATATTTTATCATTTAATTGTATTATTTTAGAATAGTTTTTTGAATGTGATGATCCATTATATATATTAGTTTCGTAGGATATATTTTTTTGCTGACCTTTATAAATTGTTTTGCTCATTTCTGTAGGACTTTTATAGAGCTGGATTTTACTAAATTTTTGATCATTTATATTTTCATCTGAAGATATTTTTAACCAATCGTATTCATTATCGTCATCTATCCATTTAAATTGTAAATCATCTAAATGTTTAATCAATATACCTTGATGAATATTAATTGTATTATTATCTCTCATATGTTTAGATTCGTGAGCTATATTATATTTCTGTGAATTATGTGTTGATGTATATTCTTCATTTATCCATTGGAATTTTGTTTGTTTACTTGCTTGATCATTTTGAATGTCATTCGTCACATGAGAATATTTTTTTTGATCATCTAATACATTATTTTTCACCGAATCAATCATTTCTATTATACCTTGATTAATTTCTGAATTTGGTTGTTTTTTCATATGATTAATACACTCATCTAACAATATTTTTTTAATATCTAAAATTTCTTCTTTTTTATGTTCTTCTAAAACTTTCATATGTATTTCAATCCAAATCATTGTTAACAATTTTTTCTTACTATAGTTTTTTAATACATCTATGTTTTTTTTATTACTTAAATGAGTTATATTTAAATTTTCTATTTCATTTACAAATTTGTTTTCTTCTTCTTCAGTAAAAAGCTTATTTAATGTATCTTCTTGTTCTGCTATTTCTGTATGTGTTACATGTTTGGCCACCCACTTTTTCCAAATTATTTTTTGTCTCTCAAGCATAATATTTGTTCCTCTTTTTTTTAATTGTTCAAGAATTTTTGTTTCATCGTCAATTTCTTTACAATAATTTTCTTGTATCTTCCAGTTGTTTTTCAATTTATGAAACCATTCTTGACTTTTCCATTTTTCTTGAATATATTTATTTCTTTCTATCCATTTATAGCATATTTTATTATTTTCATCTAATATATTTTGTATGATTATTTGTTTATTATTTTGGTTCATTAATTCATTGAGTTGTGCAATTGTGCTTTTGTTTTTTTGTTCTTCCTCTTTCATGTATTGGTTTATACATATTTCCAAGAAATCTCCTTTGTTTGAAGTCCATTCTTCATTTTTGGAATCTTCTAATAATACCATATGTATTTCTATAATATTTTTTAATTTATGGATATTTATATTTGATACATTTGGTATATTTTGTACATTTTGTACATTTTGTACACTTTCTTCTATTTTGTTTATGTAATGAACTTTTTTTTTATTCGATATATTAATATTTTGTAAATTTTTGTCTTGTACATTATTATCTTGTATATTATTATATTGTACATTATTATATTGTACATTATTATAATGTATATTTTTTTTTTTATCTTTTGGTTTTTTATAGGTTTCCTTTTTATTATTCACAATTTGTGTTTGAGCTACTTTTAACCAATCGATTTCATTATCCTCATCTATCCATTTCATTTGTATATCATTCCAATGTTTCTTTGATACATATTTCTGTATATCGGATAATGATTTATTGTTTATTAAAAGGCTTTCCTTTTTATCTATACTTTCGTCTGTTATAGAATTTAAATATTTATATTCCTTTTTAGTCCAATCTTCTTTCAAATCTACAAACCAATTTTCATTCTTATATATTTTTATTTCTTCTTTTTTCTTTTCCCCTTCTTTTTCATTTTCACATAGATTAAACTTTGAATCATTTATTATTTCTAATAAAGATAGATTTATTTCTGTATTTGGTTTGTTTAATATTTCTTCTTGACCATTATTAAGGAATAGTTCTTTATTTTGTATACATTCGTCTTTCATATATTCTTCTAAAACTACCATATACATACCTACGAACACAATTGTCATTAATCTTTTCTTTATTAAATACTCACGTAATTCTTGTTTATTTTTATTTATATCTAAATTTATTGATTCTATTTGAATATCATTTTCCATATGATATTCCTTGTTCAATTTTTTAAACCATTCTTCTTGTCTATAATTTGCTATGAGTAGTTTTTGTTTCTGAATCCATTTTCTCCATATAATTTTTTGTTTTTCTATTAAAGGATTGTTCGTAGCAATGAATTTATTAATGGACTGATTTATATTTTCTTGTTCATTTATTATATTTGTTGATTCAATATTTACTAGCTCCCTTTTCCATTCACTTATTAAATTTTCAAAGATGTTTTCCTTTTTCCATTTTTCTAAAATAGGCTTATTTTTCTCTATCAACTTATACCATAAAATTTTTTGTTTTTCTATACTCCACATGTTATTATATTGTTCATCTGTATTTACAATTAATATATTATCTATTTCATTCATATATTCTTTTCTTTCTTCTTTTATAAATTCTTCAAGACATATATTTAAAAAATCACCTTTGTAAATTTCCCATTCTTCTTTTTTAAATTGTTCTAATACATGAAGATGTGTTTCTATTATAGTTTTCCAATTTTGTTTATTTTTATTTAATAAATATAAGTTATTAATGTATTTTTCTTCATCAAATTGAGATGTATTTTCATACTGAACTTTTGAATATTCTAATTGTTCTTCAAATTCATGTAAATCATTTGTAAATATTTCTTCTCTTTGGTAATTGTAATCCATTTCGTCTTTTGTGTTTTCATGTGTGATATAATCTTTATTCTTGTTAAGAATTCCATGATGTTTCGATATATGTTTAGGTCTAAAATGTTCATGAAGTTCTGTAAATGTGCACATATCTATTACTTCATTTTCCGGCACAATGGGTTCAGGTTTTCTTTTTTTTTTTTTATTCCCAAATAGGGAAATGTTGCACTGTAATAAAAATGGAGAAATAAAAATATGTATATAAGAAATTATAATGATTAATATATATATATATATATATATATATATATATATATATATATATATATAAATGAATGTATTAGTTATTTAATATTACTTTGTTAAAAACAGTCATTATCATAAAACCACCCACAAAAACACTGGCTATCTGGATCATAATATTAACCATGTTTGATCCACTAGTTCCATTACGTATATTATTTCCATTAAATATTGATCCATGTGAATTTTTTATTGTTATTTCTGGTTCATAGTTTGGAATGTTAAAAGTTCTTGGAGAATACGAGCTAAAAAGAGGTAATTGGAGAATATTATGTTGTAATTCGTTATGTAAAAAAAATTGATGTTTTGGAAAAACAGTTTTTGCATCGGCATAATCATGATTTCTAGATGATAGATCTGAACTTGTATTATGAAATAATGTATTTGTTTTTGTTTCCATAAAAGATGATGACTGTGAATTTTGATGTGTTCCTCCGTTTCTAATATCTGATGTTGTGGATGTTTGTGGAGATTCCTTATATGAATGTGATTTAATAGAAGTACCTTTAGCAAAATTACTTTGTGGGTTGTGTTGTACTTGAAATGTGGAAGAACCATTACCTTCAGATGAATATTGTGAAGTTAAATCGAGCATTTTATATATATATTCTGCCTTATGAATATCTTTATTAAGAATATTCCCTCCATTTTCATATGTATGTCGATTACTTTTTAATTGTTTAGGTGAAGTAATTGGAGTTGATATTAACATGTCTGATTTTGTATTTGGATTGATATTAGATAATAAAGAAGGTTTACTAGTCATAACTTGTTTTTCATGTAAATGATTCTGATTTGTCGTATAAACAACATCTTTGTATTTTAAAGATTCTTCAAACGTACATGATATTGTTTCAGAATGTGTAGAATCTTTAAAACAAACGGGTGTTTCATCTTCTGGATGTTCACCTTGTTTTATTGTTGTGGGTTGTGTTTCAAAATCAGTTTGCGCTTTTGGAATCTGTACGTTATCAGATAAAGGTAATGAAATATCAGAATTTTCTAAAATAGTATTGTTAGTATTAAAATCAAATGAAATAGTTTTTGGATTTCTAATATTATGTTGTGTGTCTTGTTTTTGAAAGGTTTGGGAAAAGAAAGGATTGTGAATAATCTCATTCGGAATACCATTAATTTTATCACTATACCTTAACATATTTTCTGTTTGTGGAAATGTTAAGACATAGGGAATATTTATTTGTCTATTAGATGTTTTAGTAATATTTTCATTATCAGTAGAATCTAATAAAGGATTTTTTGAAACTGAAAAATCAGAAATTTTATCAATTTTATGAAACTTTTTAAAGAAAATATTCCTAGGATATTCAAGGGGAATATCAAGACTTTTTTTAGCATAATTTGGTTGTTGTTTTTTTTGTTGGTACATTGAGGATTTAGGAATATTATATGGTATTTTTGGTATTTCCACAATAATATCTTCTTTATTAGTATTTAGTGATGTATTCTTTGTAATTTCGAAATCAGTGTTTTTTTCAATTTTATTAGGCTTTCTAAAAAAGCTATACTCATAATTTTCATGAGGAATATCAATATCCATTTTAGTATAATTGGATATTATGTTTTGTTCTGGAATTGTTAAAATCTCAGGAATTGTATTTGTTAATTTAGGTATTTCGACAATAATATCCTGATTATTAGAATATAATGAATAATCATTTTTTGCAATTGTGAATTTGGAATTTTTATCAATATTATTCAATTTATTAAAAGGGATAGGATAATTGAACTTTTTACCAAGTATATAAATATTCTTAGGATTGTGTTTTGGTTCACTTATTTGTTCTGGTGGATTTTCTAAATCAATATATTTTGGTATATATTTTTTTGAATGTTCTAATTGATAATCATAATGATTTATATTTTTAGGAAATTCATTTTCCAAATAATCATTTGGTTTAAGGTGTAAATTAATATTTTTTGGAATATCATAAGTTCTTAGGCTATATTCATTTAATTTATTGTGAAATTTTTGTTTTTCGTTATAATAATTTTCAGGCATAATATGTCTTACATCTCGTGGAATAGTTTGGATTACTAATTCGTTTTCTATGACGTCACGTTTTCTTACAGGTAAGGCATCATTATTTCCTTCAACCCATTCTTCTTCTTGTATAGTTTTAGAATATCCTTTGTATTTTTCTAGTATGTGAGGATATTTCTCTAATATTGAAGGAGGAACACCTATAATAGGAGGTGTTATTTGCATTTTTTTTCTTCCAAATATTGAAGGATCTAATTTTTTAGTTTTATGTTGAGGAGGAACAATAAAAGTGGCTCTTTCTATTGGATCTGAAGGAGGTTCAATTGGTTCTTCATGTGGTTTACCGTCATGTAATTGTTGTAGATTATTATTTCCATTATCATTTGTTTTCTCCTCTTGTTTATTTTTATGAGTTTCATCATTAGTAGAATCACTCGTAATGATTGATTCCTGTGTCTTTCCAATTTGTGTACTCTTTAACATTTCATCTTGACTATTTGAGTTATTATAAATATTATTTTTTGAATCAATAGAATCTTTTAATATTTTTTGTGTATTATCTTCTGAATATAAAGTTGATAAAAAATCTTCAATTATATTAAGTACATTTCCAAGATAATATGATGCACTATATGGTGATATAATTTTAGATCCCTTAGATTTATCTCCACCAGTTCCTAGTTTTTCTTTTTCCTCTTGAATCCTACTTGATAGTATAGGAATAGGAGATTTTGTTACTTCTGGTGATTTGTTTTCTGAAGTTTCGGTATTCGTAGATTTAGTAACATTCACTTGTAGCTTTTTTGCTTCATTGGGTGTTTGAGATTTTAATTCATCTTTTGATTTGTTTTTTGTTTTTTGTTCATATGATTGAGAAAATTCATCATCTGCGTTTCTATTTTCGTTTTCCCTCGTATTTTCTTTTTCAGATAAAGAAGGTGGATGTGGTTTTGCAAAGGGTGGAGTAGCACTATCTGTAGTATTATATGATGTGGAAGGTTCATTATGATGTCTAATAGTATGTTCTATAGTTGTCG
Source organism: Plasmodium reichenowi (assembly GCF_001601855.1). Lineage (NCBI taxonomy): Eukaryota > Apicomplexa > Aconoidasida > Haemosporida > Plasmodiidae > Plasmodium > Plasmodium reichenowi. The sequence goes on along the minus strand of NC_033658.1, from coordinate 34,848 downwards.
TAGTAGAGGGTTTAGTTAATTGTGTATCAGATTGTGTATCATGTGTACCTGATTTTGTACTAGATAATGCAGGAACTGAAGGATGAACGGAACTTCTTGTAAGAGGAGTAGAAGAGCTTGGTGAAGTTGTAGTTGAATCTGAAGCAGAAGTTGTTTTTATTAAATGTCTTGGTTGAACGGAAGAAATATGTGTTGGTTGTAATTTTTGTTTTAAATTATATGGTGATCTAGGAGGAATTTGTTTTAGGGTTTTTTTTTGTGTTACACGTTTTCCACCTTTACCTTCATATACTTCAGTTTTTTCTCTCTTTGTTTGATCGTCTTTTATATGTTGATTTAGAAGTTTACCTATCTTTGAATTTATATCATATTCTTCATCATCTTTATCATCTTCATAATTTTCATTATATTCATCATCTTCATCAACTTCATTATCTTCATCATCTTCAAAATCTTCAAAATCTTCAAAATCTTCATAATCCTCATCATCTTTATTAGCTGATATTTTTTGAGGCTGATTTTTAATTCTTGGTTTTTTTTTTTTTTTTTTTTTTTTTTTACGTATATTATTTTCGCATTCGAAATCATTTTTAAATAAAGTAGATAAACTACATTTATCGTTAATTGTGAAAGCTACATTATATTTATTTTTAGTTGCATATTTATACCATCCTTTAATACTTTTAAATTTATTCAGTTCTTCATATTTCCATTCGTTAAATAAATCACATTTTTCCTTATTTGTTAGTTTTGAGTTTTCAAACTCTTTATATATTTCGTCTTTTTCGTCACACCATTGTTCTAATTTTTTTCTTATATTTCTGACCATTTTAATATATGGGATTGGTTTTCGTTTACAAACATGTCCTATAATTGGATTTAGTTTAACCAAATATTCATTTTCAATATATTTATCCCATACTTGTTCATCTTCTTTATGATTATGATGTGGCAAAATTTTTTCTCTAAATTCATCTTTCATATCTTCTATCCAATAATTCATATTTCTGCAGATATGTTTGCATTCATTTTCATGTTCATAAGTAAGTAGCTTGGCTATATATTCCATAATACCTTCGAATAACCTTTGTGAGTATTCATTATATTGATGAGTTCTGTTTTTCCTAAGTTTTAATGGTATATTTAATTCTAAAAATGATTCCATTATTAATATAAGTTTTTATATTTGTAATTTTTGAAATTTAATAATTTATAGAATTTATATTTATATGATAATATATATAAACACGTGTATACATATATATATATATATATATATATATATATATATATACAAAAAAGAAGGCTTCGGATTTTTGGAGTTATATTAAATTAAAGAAAAAAAGAATTATTATCATTTTTTTAAATATTAAACAAAAAAATAAACAAATAGAAAGAAAAAAGAAAACGAAATACAATTTAGTTTAAATTGATATCTTACATTTGTTATCATATGGAACATCAATAATAATAATAAAAAGAATAATAATATATATAAGGAGATTTTGTTGTCTTCATAATTAACAATAAAAAAAAGGAAAAAAATTAGAAATATATAATAATATAAATATCAATTTTTTTTTTTTTTTATTCTCATGATATAATAAAAATATTATAAAAAAAATAATATATATAATATTAAATAAATATTAATATATATAGAATTGGAAAATGGTAGAAAATTATAAGATGGTATAGAATAGATATTTGTTATTACACGATAATGAGGGTTATATATTGAAATTTCAGAGTAATTTCATAAAAAATAATTTTTACATTATTAAATAGATTAATAAATAAATATATATATATATATATATGTTTATATTTCTACCCTATTAATTAATTATTATTTGAGATAATAGGATAATTATGTAGAATTATGTAAAATACAATTTTTAAAGAATATTTTTTTTTACTTATTTTTCATAATAATTTTTTTTTTTTTCTTTTTTTTTATTTATTAGTTTATATTTTTTATTTATTTGTTAAATTAATATATAATAATATATAGAATATCTTGAGTACTCCATTTGTAATATATATAAATTTATGTTTATTTTTTTTTAGAATTTTATATTATATATAAATTTATCTAATATTATATTTTTATGAACGTTTAATTTAATAGAATTTTTTAATTTAAGCAAAAAGTATATTTTCTAAAAAAGGACATATAATATACATGTAGAAAAAGGAAAAAGATTATATATATGTTTTCTGGTACTTTTTATTGTTGTGTACTTTTTAGACGAAATATATTTGATTATGGTTTCATTTATATATTATTAATAATATATACATATATATATATATATATTATTGATTCTATAAATAATTTTTATTCATAAGGAATAATAAATAAATAATTTTTTATGTTATTATTGCTATGTTCTAATAAAAATATGCTTAATATTACAACCATATATTTGATAATATTGATAGGTAAATTTTTAGAATTCAATGATTAAAATTAATAATAACAAAAAAAGAAAATATACATATATGATAATGAATAATTAATTCTAAAAGAAAAATAAAGAAATATATTTTTATATTCCAATAAAAATACAAAAAATAAAAAATTATATATTCATAATATGTTAATTTGTACATTACCCCCCCCCCCCCCAAAAAAAAAAAAAAAAAAAAACGAAGAAAAAATAAAATTATATACTTATAATCTATTTTTTCATTATATAAATGTTTTATATTTATTAAAATAAAAATTAATTTATAATAATTACTCTAATATACTTTATTTTTTAATTTATTTTAAAATGACACATGTATATATATTTTTTTTTTGGTAGTATATTTTTTAAGAATATTATATAAAAGATTATCTATGAAAAAGGTACATGCAATAAAGAAACATATTATTTATAAAAAAAATAATTAAAATACTATATATATTATATATATAATGAAAGTATATTTAATAAAAAAGTAGAAGTTTACTAAATATTTTTTTAGAGTATTTATTGTATTGTTATTAAAATAGACTTTTTTTTTTTTTTTTTTTTTTTTTTATGCTTATTTAGGCATTCTTGAATATTTTATATACAGAAATATATATATATATATATATATATATATATATATATATATCTTATTTGTAATGAATATTTATAGGAATTTATTTAAATATATATTACTCTTACACTTATTAAAGTTTAATAGAAAAAAAAAAAAAAATATATTATAAAAATGAAAAGAATGAAAAAAAATGAAGAAATTGAAAAATAATAAAACGTTATATTTAAACATAATGAAATATAAATTTACTTTTTTTTTGGAGAATAACATTTTACATTAATGAATAAAAATTTACATAAACATAAATAAATAGATAAATAAATAAAAATGTTAATAATAATGTAAGAAAAATAAAAAAAAAAAAAGAAGCGATATACATAAATACATACATTTATTTATATATATTTATATATATATATATATATATATATATATTTATAATGCTGTATATTATTAAAAATTAGAAACTTGTCTAATGATTCTTTCACTATAGTAATCTGTTATTTCACTTTTCCTATTTAATACATATAACATAGCTGGGACAAATAATAATGCCATACCAGGTAATGATAATGCTGAACCAAGAGCACCAACTCCTGCAATAGCAAGCATATTATTAGTGAATTTAGATGTTGCAGCTACTGCTGAAATAGTTAATAAGATAGCAAAGATTGATAAGAATCCTGCTATGAAAATTATGGTAGCTGCTCTAACATTATTGAAATGTAATTGTGATTTGAGTGCATTGAGATCGTTGTGAACTTTTAAAAATTTAACAAACTTATTCATAAATTTTTTGTATTCGTTACTGGATGAATAATTTTTAAGGTGTTGTTGTAATCTGTAACGTTGACATTCACCAGATGATTTATTTACGTACAATTTTACAAAATCTTTCATTTTTTCCTCCAATATTTCTTTTTTTTGTTCATTATTTTTGAATTTTTTGTAGGTATTTTTGTCTTGTTCAATATCATTATTTACGAATTCTTTTGGTTCTTGTTTAGCTGGTGTACATTGTTCTGTTTCGGCTTTCTGATATTC
>NC_033658.1:27508-30393 GCF_001601855.1 Plasmodium reichenowi | reverse complement strand
AAAAAAAAAAAAAAAAAAAATTAATAAATACAATGTTTCATATATATATATATATATATATATATTATTTATCTAGTTATTAACATATAAATTTATTTACATATATTTATAAATATATTTAGTGTAATCATTATAAAGGGATAAAAAGGAAATAGAAATATTTTAAAAGAGAAAGTCAAATATAATTATTTTTACATATTTATATTTTTTATATTATTTCTTACATTATTAAGAAATAGGAATATGCTTAAAAAAAGTGCAATAGAAATTGTTCTAACGTAACAAAATGACATTGTTCAATAATTTTTTTTTTTTTTTTTTTTTTCAGAAGAAAATAATTAAATATTGTAATATATGATAAAACAAATTATATCTTTAAAGATATAATATATTTATATACTATATTTAATTATATTAAATAGATGTTGTTATTAATATTTATTAAAACACCGTTAGAAAAAAAAATATATATTTTTTTTATAGATTCTCTTTAATTTTACATAATTTATTTTATTTTAGTATTTTTTTTTTTTTTTTTTTTATTAAATGATGTAGGAATTAAAAAATATTTATAAAAATAATTTCATATATATTTTCATGTGATACTAAATATATATTATCATATATATATATATATATATATATATATATTTTATTTTTTTCAATTTAATTATACTTTTAAAAAATAATATTAAACATTAATAAAATATTTATAAATTTATATAATAAAAAAAAAAAAGGATATAAATAAGTATTTTTCTAATTTATATTTTATTAAATAAAAAAAAAATATATATATGTATCATTATTATATATAAATTCTACATTATTTATTTTGTATCATAAATATTTTATTTATTTATTTATTTTATTTTTTTTTTTACGTATATATAGATACATTTGATCCTCTAATGATTTTTATATATTTGAATGCCAAAAAATTATTTTTATGTGTACTTATTTATTATTTATAATATTAACCAACCATTTTTCTAATTTATCAAAGAAGAAAAATACATATAGATAAAAGGAAATACTAATTTTTTAATAAATACATCTATATCTATATCTATATATATATATATATATATATGTATATAATACAAATATGGATACATATCATATATAAATTGTATATTATAAATTATCACAAAAAAGTATAGGGGAAAAAATGCATATATATATATATTTTAATAAAGATATAAAATATTTAATATATATATTATATTTTTTATTCTTGTTTACTCCATTTTTTTCCCCTCCCATGTATCGTTATATAAAAATGTACTTATAAATTGTATACAATTTTTGAAATAAAATCTTATATTTTTCATATTTTAATTATTATATATATAAATATAATATAATATATATTATAAAATGATAATATATATATTTTTTTTTCATATGTAATTTATGTATTTTTATATTTATGTATTATTATTTCTAAGTGACAAAAATATATTTTTTTTTATGTATTTCTAAATAGGTACAGTACATATAAAAATAGAATAATAATACATATATATGTAAAATAAGCGAAAGAGAATGAAGGGAGAATACTTTTAAAGATTTTGAAAAAGAAAAATTTTAAATTCTTCAGAAATATTATATATATTGTTTATTATATTATTAATTTTTTTAAACGCAAAAAAAAAAAAAAAAAAAAAAAAAAAATATGGAAAAATGGAAAAATTATTATATTTTGTTAAAATAATTTTTTTTTTTTTTTTTTTTTTTTGTATTTAATCTATTTTTCTGTTTAGACTTTTATAGTACATATAGAATTATATATTTTTCTCATTCATTATTATATTCGTATATTATTTATATATATTTATCTACCTTATAGGACAAATTATTTCGTGTTAACAGAAATGATAATATATATATATAATATATATATATATATTTTTATAATATAAAATTGAAATTTTAATAATGTATTTCAAATGGCATTTATTTTATTAAATATATTTAGGTTTTTTTCTTATTTAGATTTAATGATATATATATTTATAAAAAAAATTTTAAATATATAAAAATAAAAATTAAAATTGAAAAAAAAATATATGAAATAAATGATTCTAATTTATTTATTTTTTTTTAATTAATTAAGAATATATTTTATAATAGAACTTAAAAAATAATAAAAAAATAAAATAATAAAATAAAAAATAAAATAAAAAAATAAAATAATATAAAATAATAAAATAAAATATAATATAAAAGTATCTTATATAATTAAATAATTTCATGATAAAAATATGAATATGAATAAATCATAAATTAACCTTTTTATTTAAATAATATTTTAGATATTTAATTTTTTATGAATTCCTTTTAATTATTTAAAAGAAAAACAAAATGAAAAAAAAAAAATATATTACTAGAAAAATAAATTACGTTTACACATTAATAAAATATTAAGAATTAGAATAATCCTAGAATTTATTTCTTTTATTTTTTTTTTTTATTTGTTCTTTTAAACATATATTTTTTTCTTGGTTTTTTTTATATAAATTATTAACATGTGTAATATGAAATGTTCTTTAAAAAAAATAAATAATAAATAAATAAATAAATATATATATATATATGTATAATATTATTAATAAAAAGAAAAAAAGATAATATGTTAAATTAATAATATTAATTTAGATAATATTTTATAAGTATGAAAATATAAAAAAGAAGAAAAAAAAAATTGGAAAAAATGTTATATAAAATTTTAAATAGAAATATAAAATATATAAAAAGGATATAAAGTTACTTATATAATGTGGAATGTTTTAAATAACTGTTTTTTTTTTTTTTTTTTTTTTTTTTTAAAATTAATAGAAAAATATATTATTTTTAAGATAAATCAAAATTAAATTTAAAAA
>NC_033658.1:25955-27119 GCF_001601855.1 Plasmodium reichenowi | reverse complement strand
AAAAAAAAAAAAAAAAAAAAAAAATATAAAAAATTATTTATATAATTTTGAATTTTTTAAAAAAATATTTTTTTTTTTTTTTTTTTTTTTTTTTTAATATAAGTGAAAAATTATATTAATTATAAGAGTAAGCAAAAGTAAATTCAAAATATTTTGGGCAGTAACTATTATTTTGATATGATTAATATTTAAATTATTAAAAATGGAATAAGGCCCAAGATATCAAATATATTTCAAGGTAAATATATAAATAAATATATTATAGGATAGGGATATGAGAATGACGCACATATATATGTACCTATATATTATTTGTTCATTTTAACAATAAAAAAAGTCAACACATTGTTATTATTTATATTTTCCATAACTATAAAGGCATTAAGTTTAATATTTTAAACATAGACATAGGAAGTGTAATATAATGTATAATATATATATATATATATATATATATATATATATGTATGTATGTATATTCCTTTTTAAAAGTGTTGTAAGAATGACGATTTATAGTTATATAAATATGAATATTTATTGATTATTACTGGAATATTTAAGTACATCATATATCATTTTTTTTTTTTTTTTTAAATATATTTTCCTTTTTATACATTTCAATTTATTGTCTGTTTTATATTTAATATATTTTTCCATTAAATATATATGTATTTTATTTTTATATTAATAAAGGTATTTAATAGGAAATTATAGTAAATACTTATTTTACAAATTTAATGTATTCAAAAATAAAAATCTTTGAATACTATAAATTTAATAAATAAATAATAATATATGTATGTATATTTAACGGATAGTACATTTTTATTGCTTTTTTTAAAAAATAAAGCATATTATATTGTTTTTTTGATATATAATTAAGATATTTCCTATTTGAAATTATATAGGTTTTATTATTAAGAAATATTAACTATTGGTTATAATTATATATGTCTTATAAAATGTCTAAGTATATGTTTTGATTGTTGTATAAATATGTACACATATATATATATATATATATGTATTTTTTTTTTTTTTTATTTATTCGTGTACTTTTTTTCTTTTTTTAAGTACAATATATTTTTATGGGCATAATTCTGTTATGTTATTATTTTTGTGTATTTTTCTTTTTTGCTTTTTTTTATTTTTTAAAGCCATATT
>NC_033658.1:16815-25555 GCF_001601855.1 Plasmodium reichenowi | reverse complement strand
TTTTTTTTTTTTTTTTTTTTTTTTTTAAAAGTATATTTTTTATAATAAAAATATATTAAAAAAAAAAAAAAAAAAAAAAAAAAAAAGGTGTAATAGTTTATACTAAATTTTTTAATTAGAAATAAGTAAATTGATTAAAAGTAAATATATTTTTTTTTTTTTTTTTTTGGTTTATATTAAATATGATATTTTTTTATAAGGAAAAAAATGAACTTATTTATGCATATAACATTAATTTATATATTTTTATTAATTTTATTATAAACTGATTTTATGATTTTTTTTTTTTTTTTTCTCTATATAATTTAACATTGATAAAAGAAAATATATGATGTCTATAAGATATAATATTATACAACTAAAGAAAATAATATTTATATGTATAAATAAAAAGAATATTAATTGTTCAGATATAATAAATTCTACACTAATAATTATAATTAATATATGTATTATATGTTTATAAAATTACAAAGAATCTTATAAAATGAATCAAAGATGTCAAGAAATATAACATAATGAAATGACGACACGAAAACATTAAAATATAAATCTATCGACAAATAAAAAATGTTTACACATCAAATATGTGTTTTTAAAATTATAAACACATTAAAATATTATATTTATTTATAATTACAAAGCGTTAATTTTTTATTAAATATAATAATAATATAACATAAGATAAATTTAGATGAGAAATATATATTTAAAGGAAAAGGAAATTTATTATTATAAAATATAATATAATATAATATAATATAAATAAGTTTTTTGTTGTTATTATACATTTTAAAATATTTTAATATAAATATATTTTTCTCTATATATAAAGATAAATCCACAGTATACATGTTTATAATAAAAAAAATATATATAAACATTTAGAGGAATGATACATTATTTTTTAATAATATATATCATACAAGTTGGAAATGGAAAAAAAAAAGAAATAGTTAGTGAATAATTAAAATCATTATATAGGAAATTTAAAAAAATAATATAGGTAAAAACTCAGTCGCATTATGTTAAGCATTAAAATTATTCAGTTCATATTTTATTTATTTAAATAAATAAATATATATATATATATATATAAATATATAGATTAATTTTTATATAATAAAAAAATAAGGAAATAAATATTAAATTAACATTAAATAAAATAGAATAAACCAATATTTTTAATATTATTAGATAATATATATATATATATATATATATATATAACATGTTAATTTTCATAATTTTTATAAACATATAATATTATATGTATATTAAATAAACACATTTTTAATTAGGTTTATAAAATTGTAAAAAAAGAAGGAAAAGAAAAAAAGAATTTAAAAAGGAATGAAAACATATATTTAAAATAAATTTAAAATTATTTTTTATGAATATAGGATTAACAAATATATTTAAAAAAAAAAAAAAGAAAAGAAACATTATTTATTAATTAAGAAAAAAAATAAGATTGAATTTACTGAGATTCACACGGTGAAAATAAAAAAAAAGATCTGTTAAAAATATAATTATTGAGGATCAATTAGTGGATTATAAAATTATAGGATTATTAAAAATTATAATTATAAATAATTTTTAATTTTTTTTTAATCTATTTTCCTTTATTTTTTTTTTCTTTTATAATTTTTTTTTTTTTTTGTTAATTATTATAATTTATTTATTAAGCTATTTTTATATAAAAGGAAATATTATAATGACATATCCTAAGTTAACACATTTATAGTAATTATATTATATAATATAAAATTAGTGTAAGATTTAAATAAGAGATAAGAAAAAGGCTCATTATAAAAAACATTATATATTAAAATTACACATATATATTATATATATAAATATTATATTTAAAAAAAGAATTTGATAATAAATATATAATATGATATTAAAATTTATTTGATTATTCATTTATTTCCTTTTTTTTTTTTTTTTTTTGTTAATTAATATTTAAAATATTTAAAATATATATATATATTTTTCCATATTCTAGAACAATTCTATATATTTAAATATTTCTTTCAATATGTAGTAATTATATATATATATATAATATATAATATATATTATATATTTTTTTTTATTTATTTATTCATAAAAAATGTATGTTAATTTTTATTATTAAAAAGTTTTTAAATAAATAGGAAAAATTATAAAAAAAATAAAACAAATGAGAAATAAAAAGAGAGAATAAGTTAAGAATTAAAAAAAGAATTAACTTCAATAATTAAATGGTTAATATTTCTACTACTTAAATTAATTAATTAAATATAATTCAAATTAATTTTGAAATGTGTTTTATAATTAATTTTTAATTCAATTTTTGGGTTGTAATTTTATATGGTTGTACATATATATATATATATATATATATATATATATATATATATATGTATATTTAATTGAATTTTAATATTAAATTTTTTTTTTTTTTTTACTACCAAATATATATATATAATACTCTTATGATATAGTTTTCTTATGAGCATTATATCATATAATTAAATAAATATATATATATATATATATATATAATTATAATTAGACCAATAAATTATATATAATGAAAGGATATTTTAATATATATTTTTTAATTCCTTTAATTTTTTTATATAATGTAATAGGAATAAATGAATCAATTAGAGGTAGAACATTTTACAATAGACAAGATGAATCATCAGATATTTCAAGGGTGAAATCACCCGAATTAAATAATAATCATAAAACTAATATATATGATTCAGATTACAAAGATGTAAAGAATAAATTAATAAACAGTTTTGTAGAAAATAGAAGTGTGAAAAAAAAAAGGTCTTTAGGTTTTATAAATAATAAAACAAGATCATATGATATAATTCCACCTTCATATTCATATAGGAATGATGAATTTAATTCACTTTCCAAAATTGAAGATAATTCTGGAAATACATATAGTAATAATTTCGGAAATACTTCTGAAATATCTATTGGAAAGGATAATAAACAATATACTTTTATACAGAAACGTACTCATTTGTTTGCTTGTGGAATAAAAAGAAAATCAATAAAATGGGTATGTCGAGAAAATAGTGAGAAAATTACTGTATGTGTTCCTGATAGAAAAATACAACTATGTATTGCAAATTTTTTAAACTCACGTTTAGAAACAATAGAAAAGTTTAAAGAAATATTTTTAATTTCTGTTAATACAGAAGCAAAATTATTATATAACAAAAATGAAGGAAAAGATCCCTCAATATTTTGTAATGAATTAAGAAATAGTTTTTCAGATTTTAGAAGTTTATTTATAGGTGATGATATGGATTTTGGTGGTAATACAGATAGAGTCAAAGGATATATTAATATGAAGTTCTCCCATTATTATATGGAAGAAAATGTTGAAAAATTAAATAATATCAAAAAAGAATGGTGGGAAAAAAATAAAGAAAATTTGTGGAATCACATGATAGTAAATCATAAAGAAAACATAAGTAATGAATGTGCCACAATTCCCGAGGAAGAACCTCAGATTAATGGTTGGATAAAAGAATGGAATGAAAACTTCTGGATGGAAAAGGAGAGATTGTTTTTAAATATAAAAGATAAGTGTGTTGAAAACAAAAAATATGAAGCATGTTTTGGTGGATGTAGGCTTCCATGTTCTTCATATACATCATTTATGAAAAAAAGTAAAACAGAAATGGAGGTTTTAACGAACTTGTATAAAAATAAAAATTCAGGAGAGGATAAAAATAAATTTCTGGATGATCTTTTTAAAAAAAATAATAAAACTAATTTAGATGATTTTTTCAAAAATGAAAAGGAATATGATGATTTATGTGATTGCAGATATACTGTTACTATTATTAAGAGTTTTTTAAATGGTCCTGCTAAAAATGATGTAGATACTGCATCAAAAATTAATGCTAATGATCTTCGAGAGTTTGGATGTAATTATAAAAGTAATAATAAAAAGAGTTGGAATTGTACTGGAACATTTACGAACGAATTTCCTGGTGCATGTGTACCCCCCAGAAGACAAACTTTATGTCTTGGACGTACATATCTTTTACATGGTGGTCATGAGGAACATTATAAGGAACATTTACTTGGAGCTTCAATATATGAGGCGCAATTATTAAAATATAAATATAAGGAGAAGGATGAAAATGCATTGTGTAGTATAATACAAAATAGTTATGGAGATTTTGCAGATGTTATCAAGGGATCGGATATATTGAAAGATTATTATGGTAAAAAAATGGAAGAAAGTTTAAATAAAGTAAACAAAGATAAAAAAAGTAATGAAGAATCTTTGAAGATTTTTCGTGAAAAATGGTGGGATGAAAACAAAGAGAATGTATGGAAAGTAATGTCAGCAGTACTTAAAAACAAGGAAACATGTAAAGATTATGATAAGTTTCAAAAGACCCCTCAATTTTTAAGATGGTTTAAGGAATGGGGAGACGATTTTTGTGAGGAAAGAAAAGAGAAAATGTATTCATTTGAGTCATTTAAGGTAGAATGTAAGAAAAAAGAGTGTGATGAAAATACATGTCAAAATAAATGTAATGAATATAAAAAATGGATAGATTTGAAAAAAAGTGAATATGATAAACAAGTTGAAAAATACACAAAAGATAAAAATAACAATATTTATGATAATATTGATGAAGTAAAAAATAAAGAAGCCAATGTTTACTTAAAAGAAAAATCCAAAGAATGTAAAGATGTAAATTTCGATGATAAAATTTTTAATGAGAGTCCAAATGAATATGAAGATATGTGTAAAAAATGTGATGAAATAAAATATTTAAATGAAATTAAATATCCTAAAACAAAACACGATATATATGATATAGATACATTTTCAAATACCATTGGTAGTGGAACGCCAATAAGTATTAATGCAAATATAAATGAACAACAAAATGGGAAAGATACCTCAAAAACTGGAAATACTGAAACACAAGATTCAACGGTTAGTCCTGAAACAGAAAGTGATGCGGCAATTAATGTAGAAAAGTTAAGTGGTGATGAAAATTCAAGTGAAAGAAGAGAAATATCAGATATTAAAGAACTAAGTGTTACGAGCAATGTCAATGAAGCATCAGATGCACTTACATTAGAAACCGAAGATACGGGGGAAAATACATTAGCTAACTTAAGGAAAGAAGATAAATCATTATTGTCTACTAAAAATCAAACAGATTTAGATGGTAGAAGTAAGTTGGAAGAGCAAACTGCACATGAACAAAGTAATGGTAGTGATACGGGAGTAAATGTGATGACTGAAAGCAATGGTTCTGGAATTACTGGAAGAAAGAAAGAAAATGAAATTGATGGGGGTCATAATGAAGTTCATTCTGCTTCAAATACACAAAGTAGTGTTTCAAATACTTCTGATATAAGGAAAGAACATTCGGAAAGTTCTCTGAATAGAACAACGCATACACAAGATATTAAAATAGGCAGTTCAGGAAATGAACAAAGTGATAATCAAAAAAATAATTCACATTCTAGTGATGATTCAGATTCTTTGACAATCAAACAAGATCCTTCAGAGGATAATACACAAAATATCTATGATTTACAAGACTCTCACAAAGATACATTTAATACATTAGTATCATCACAATCAGATGATGAAGTTAATGGAATTGGGGGTCTTGATTCTAGTAGAGATAGTGAAAGTGGTAGGGGTGATACAATATCAAAAACTCATGATGTACGTCCTATGAATATAGTAAGAGAGAAACATGTGAATAACCATGATTTTATTAGAAGCGGAATGACAAATAACAATGTACAAAATCAATATATAACGCCAAATGGGAATAATGGAATCATAAGAGGACAAGAGGAAAGTGAGGGTGATGAGGTTAATTATGAACATAATCGAGCTAGGAGTAATTTTTCCTCCGAAAATGATCATAAGAAAAATATACAGGAATATAATTCTAGAGATACTAAAAGAGTAAGGGAGGAAATAATTAAATTATCGAAGCAGAATAAATGCGACAATGAATATTCCATGGAATATTGTACCTATTCTTACGAAAGGAATAGTTCACCGGGTCCTTGTTCTAGAGAAGAAAGAAAGAAATTATGTTGTCAGATTTCAGATTACTGTTTAAAATATTTTAACTTTTATTCAATTGAATATTATAGTTGTATAAAATCTGAAATTAATAGTCCAGAATATAAATGTTTTAAAAGCGAGGGTCCATCAAGTATGTTTCATATATAATGAAAATAACTAAATTAAAATAAATATCTAAATTTTCCATTTAAATATAATTTAAATAATTTTTTTTATTATAAAATTTATTTGTTTCTTTTATATAATGTTTTATTTTTTCTTTACAGACATTCCTTATTTCGCTGCTGGAGGTATTTTAGTTGTAATAGTCTTACTTTTGAGTTCAGCATCTAGATTGGGGAAAAGGTTACACGCATACGATTAAATAAATATGACTATACTTTTTAATTTTTATATTATTTATATTATTATTATGTTTTAACAAGAATATAAATTATATTATATATTTATATGTATATATATTTTTTTATATAGTAATGAAGAATATGATATAGGAGAATATAATATAGAAGCCGCTTTTGAAGAAAATAATTATTTAAATAAACTATCGCAAATATGTAAGATTAATATAAAAAGTGAAAATTTCATATTAAATAAATAAATAAATAAATAAATATATATATATATATATAAATTTTTATGTAATATTATTTGTTTTTTTTTCAGTTAATCAAGAAGTACAAGAGACAAATATTTCAGATTATTCCGAGTACAATTATAATGAAAAGAATATGTATTAATTTCAATAGTTTAAATAATTCAATGTATTTTATAATAAATTATAAAATATATTTTTTTTTTTTTTTTTTTAAATTGTGTAAAGTTATAAACATTTATCAATTTTTAATATTCTATGTGAAATTTTTATTTTTTTATTTTTAATTATGTTACATACATATAAATATATATATAATGATTTATAAATATGTATATAAGAAAAATTTATAAATTTAGAATAAGAATTTTTTAATTTGTAAATTGGTATATAAATTTTTTTCATATAATTAATTAATAATGTAATATATTATTATATAAATTTATTTTACATTATATTATTCTATTCTATTTATTTATTTTTTTTTTTTTGTAATTTTTTTATATTTTTTCATAATATATATATTATATAAGTTTATAATTTTTCTTTATTCTGTTTAAAAGATCATAATTATGTTATGTATATATTTATAAAATCATTAAAATGATTTTTGATAATTACAAATCATATAAAATGTAATATTTTTGTTTAATAATTTATATATTATAATAAAATGGGGTTTAAACGTGTCTATAACAAGTGTAACCTAAATATGAGTGTGTTAAAATATTTAAATAATTAAACATGTTTATAAAAAATACAAATATATATATTTATACGTACATTAATATTTTATATAAAAATATTCTATAATGCAAAGAAATAGAAAAAAAAAAAAAAAAAAAAAAAAAAATTGGCATATTTTTTATATGTGCCTTCTTTAAATACAAATACGACCTAATACAAATATAAGGATTAATCCATTTAAATTAATTTTTTTTTTTTTTTGTTGACGTTATAATTTTATCCTAAATATAATATAATTAAAATATAAAAAAAAAATACTATAATATATATATTTATTTATATATAATTTTATTTATTATTATCCATAGGCATTTGTAGAATGCAATTTTATTTTATAAGGACAATTATATTTTATTCTTATTAGGTATATGTACAATAATATATTTAAATCTTATAATTTTATATTTTTATTTTTCATGTGTGAAATAACTTATGGAATAAGAAAATAATGCTATATATATTATATTATATTTAATAATTTATTATTAAATGGAAATTTTTTTTTTTTTAATAACTCATACAAATGTTTACAAAAATTGTATTTATTCTTCTTATGAATATAGATATTTTTATAAATATTACCTTTTATTAAAATAATATGAAATATAAATTATACATAATAATATATTATTTCATATATAAAAAATTTTAATAAAATAGATATATATTATAAAAAAATATAATATAATATAATATAATAATATAATATTATATATATATATATATATATATATATATATATATATATTTATTTATTTATATATAATGCTCTTACATGTGTTTTTTAAATATATACCTATTCAATATTATTTAATATACTAATTATCAATAATAAATATTTATTAAATATATATAATTTTTTTGAATCATTATAATACTATTATATTTTTAATTTATAATAATTTTTTTCATATTAACATAGAAATATATTTTATAATATAGAAATATTACTTAAAAAATATTATTTGAAGATTTTTTGTATTACATATATATAGTTAGTAAAAATTTTTTATACATATAATAAAATATTTTAGGAAACACTGAATAAATTATAAATTTTTTAACTATTATATTTTTTTATATACCTAAATATATAATATGTAATATATATGTCATTTTAATGTTATAGTTTGATTACTAATAAATTAAATACACTTATTATGGATTCAGTGTAGGTAATATATATATATCATGTGCTGATGTTTTTTTTTTTTTCCTATCAAAAATATATATATATATATATATAGGTGTAAAAAAGAAGATATATTTATTATATGTTATAAATATTGATAAAGGCA
>NC_033658.1:14331-16485 GCF_001601855.1 Plasmodium reichenowi | reverse complement strand
AAAACAATATGGCTATATATTATAAAAGTTATTCAAATATTAATATAATAATTTTTTAATATCTCTTGCGAAAAAAAAAAAAAAATGAAAAAAAAAAAGTTAATTTTTATTTAAAAATTTTATATATTCTTATTTTTTTTTATTTTAATATTATATATATATATATATATTGTAAATTAAGAATTATAAATTTTAATAAGATAATCAATTAATATTTTTATATATATATTTATATATATTTTTTGTAAATCACTTGAAATATTATATGTAATATATACATCAAATAACAAATAATATTATTAGTCATATATTTATAATAAGGAAAAATGAATTTCGTAAGTTCTTTATTTATTTTATATTAAATATATAGAGAGTTGAGAAATTTAAAATTTTAACAAATATTTAATTGTTTATAAATATATATATATATATATATATATTTATACATGTGTATATATATTATGTGTATAGAATAAATTTTTAAAGAAATTATAATTATAAACATATTTATAATTAAATTTTATTTTATTATTATTCTTTTAGTATTTTTTATGCTTTTGTAAATATATTTATTTAAAATGTGATATATATTGAATTTTAGGATGTATGAAATACTTTATTCCTTATAGAAGAGACACATATGTAATATTAAAAAAAAAAGAAAATATAGACAATTAAGGAGGAAGATATTTTTATATACCATAAAAATGAAATTATTGACTGAAATGAACCACATATTTTTTATATATAAGATTTTGTATATGCTAAAAAATAATGATATATTCACTTTATATATAGAAAATTATAAAAAGAAAAAAAGAAAACATTCGTATAAAATTTCCATCTTTACATATTTATTAATATTTATAGTTTCAATTTCATTTATAAATTTGATGGTAAGTAAATAGAAATATGAATGATGTGAAATATATATAATTATGTGTTTATTTTTATTTTTTTATTTCATTAGATGTATAATTAATATAAAACATGTTATATATAAATATATATATATATATATATATGTATATATATTTAATTTTATATATTTGTATAGACCTTATATGAGAATAGAATATTTTCATCCATACACTTTAATAATAAATATGCAAGAATTTTAGATGATCGTGAAAATGATTATTATAGTTCCTTGAAACGGATAAATTCGAAAAATAATATAAGAAATAAAAAAGATGATGAATCACGGAACCTCCATAATAATATGAATAAAAATAATATGGGTAATTATGATATGTCAAAGAATGATATATATATTCATAATAAGCACAATGATTCAGGATATATATCAAAGAATGAGTCTAATGATTCATTATATTTAAACTATAATGATACTACGAAACCATTAACAAAAGAACAATTATTTGAGATTATCAATGCATTAAAAGAAATTCCGTCAGATGAAGATCTTGAGAATATATGGAAACATACAATAAGTGTAGCAAAGGAAGGTTTAGGACATATGATAAAAAAGTTATATTTTTATCTTGATGGTTATATGGATGAATATGAAGAAATGCAAAAACAAAAGTGTTTTTGTTTTAGAAAGGAAATATCAGAAGATTTTATGGACGAAATTAATGAAACATTATTATCACATGAAAAAGCATATACTTATAAATTTTATAAACTAATTAGAAAAAAAAGAACAGTTGAAAAATTAAAGAATTTTATTTTTACATTTATTGATAAAATGGAAAAAATAATAAATTATCTCTATCATAAACATAAAGGTATATATATAATGAAGGTTCTAAAACTACATAAACTTATATGAAAAGAAATAAAAAAAAAAATGTGACATTTTATGCATATACTAATGTATTAAAATTAAAGAAGGAAAAATAATTTATAATAAGCATGATCTAGGGAAATATTATGTTAAAATTATAATTTTTGTTTATTTATAAAATTAATGATTATCACAGCATTACAATATATGCAATATATACAATCTGGGAATATACATTTATGTCCTCTTTTTTTTTTTTTTTTTTTTTTTTTTTTTTAATTTAATATTTTTTTTTATGATATTTAAATATTTTTATATATAATTTTTTTACTTTTAAATTATATATTATATTTTAAAAAAAAAAAATAAAAATTAATAATTTTTTTTTTTATATATAATTTAAA
>NC_033658.1:10588-13955 GCF_001601855.1 Plasmodium reichenowi | reverse complement strand
AAAATAAAAAAAATTATATAAAAATAAAAATTTTTTTTTTTATAAAAAATAAAGTATTATAATTAATTTAATATATTTTTTTTTTTTTTTTTTTGTATATTTATTTTTTTTTTTTTTTTTTTTTTTTTTTTTTTTTTTTTTTGTAATTTAATATTATTATCCATGATATATATATATATTTGGATATAGTATTTTAACTTATACATTGTATATAATATTTTAAAAAAAAAAAATACAACTTATAATTTGTTTTTTTTATGTAAAATTATAACTTATACATATCTTTATTTCTATGAAAAATTAAATTTATAGAAAAATATAATAAAAAAAAAAAAAAAAAAATAGAAATATAAAAAATTAGAAAAATAGAGAAATAGAAAAATGTTTTTTCAAGGAAATATTGATTGATGTATGTTTTATATGATAATGAATAAAGTTAAATACACATAAATATTATATATATATATAGCTTATAAGAGACATTTATATGAATAAAATATTATATTAACTACATGTATTTTTATATTAATGTAATTAATCATCATTATATTGTTGATCCTCAACCAAATATTTGTTAAATTATTATTATTCTTATAAAATATATAATTTCCTATAAAGTGAATAAAATGAATATTTATATGGAATATTAAGTTTATAAAGAAGTATTATAAATATATATATTTATAATTTATGTAAGTATTGTAAAAAAATATTATTACATCTTTCAAAAATATAATAATGTGTATAAAATCTATTTAATATTTTATACATGAAATTTATTAAATATAATAAGATATATAATATCCCCTTATTATTATTATTACATTTTTTTTTAATATTAATTTAATTAAAAGAATATTTATATTTCGTTTATATTAAGAGATAATATTGCATATATATATGTATAATAAAAAAAGAATACACATAAGAAAATCAATAAATAAATAAATAAATAAATAAATATATATATATATATATATATATATATATATATAATGTATAAACACATATATAATTAAAATATAAATTTTGTAAAAAGAAATTAAAATAAAATACAGAAAAATAGTTGTATTGTTTAATGGATAATATATATATATATATACATATAAAATATAATGTATAAACACGTATATAATTAAAATACAAATTTTGTAAAAGGAAATTAAAATAAAATACAGAAAAATAGTTGTATTGTTTAATGGATAATAAATGTATGTATCTATCTATATCTATATATATATCTATATATATACGTGATTTAATATATATTTTAATAACAAATATGAATATATAATAAATTTAAATATTTAGTATATTAAAATTAGTGTCTTTTGCTAAGAAGCTTATTTCTTCTATCAGTTATTTCCTTTTCTTTTTTCTTTTGACTTTCTTCATGTTTTTCCTTTAGTTCTTTTTTTTCCAAATATACTTTTTCTTGTTCTTCTTTTTCGTATTTCATTTTTTCTTGTTTTTCCAATTCTTTTATTCGTTCTTTTTTAATTTTATCTTGTTCCTTCTTTATTTTTTTTTGTAATTTTTCTTTTTTTTTTTGTTGTTTTTCTTTTATTTTCTTTTGTCTGTTTTCATATTCTTCATTATTTAGTACATGAATGTTTGCTTTAGGTTTCTCTAAATACTGAAGGTCACTAAATAGATTTCTAAAATCTACAATACTACAAATTACGTGGTTGTTTTTGTATTTTTCTATATCAGGCTCAATTTTCTTATATAATTTAAGTTGATAATTGGGGTCTTTTTTATTTATATAATAATATAAAAATTCTTTAAATATATTTTTCACGTTTTCCGTAAGATCCATATTGTCTATTACACTATCTGCGTAATTTTTTTTGGAAATATTTAAATTCTTAAATACCTTTAAATCATAAAAATTTTTATCTAATAAATATTCGCTATTAACATTATCTTTTGGTATATTCATATTTTTTTTTGATTTTTCCAATGTATCATCCGAGTTATTTGGTAGAATAGGTATCAATTCACAATATTTTCCCTCATTTTCTTTGTCGTCTTCTTCATCTTTATCATCATGGTCTTCGTCTTCATTTACTTCTTCATCATCATTATCTTCTTCATTATCTTCTTCATCCTCATATTCTTCTTCATCATCATTATCTTCTTCATCCTCATATTCTTCTTCTTCATCTTTTTTTTCATCATCATCTTCTTCTTCAGATTCATCTTCATTTTCATCATCATTTTGATTTTCATTTTGATCTTCATTTTGATCTTCATTTTGATCTTCATTTTGATCTTCATTTTGATCTTCATTTACTTCTTCATCTTCTTCTTCTTCGTTTTCATTTTCTTTCATTGTCTTTTTTGAAGAACCATGTGAAGATGGTTCTGCTAACAATCTAAAATGCTTCGAATATAATCCATTATATATTCTCCCTTGAATTTCAGATGATTTTTCCAGAATATTCTAAAAATAAAAAATATAAAATATAATATTAAATTTTAACAATATAATTAAGCATATCTATATTTTTATATACACAAATAAAAAAAAAAGAAAAAATTTTTTTTTTTTAATTTCTCATATATATATATATTATATATATTTTAATTTTCTTACAGTTTTAATTGATAATAATAATAATAGAACTAGAAATACTAATGAAAAAAATATATTTGTTGTAGAAGAAAACATTTTATATAATATATTTAATTTAATGTTTCTTGAAAATGTTACTAAAGTTCATAAATTATATATAAAATATTTTTTAAATATTTTTATATATTCTTTTTATGTATTATATTATAAATAGTTGCTTAATTATTATAGATTCAACATGTATATGTGTGTACATATATATTTATATATATATATTAATTATTAATATGTTTTCTAAAAATGTGCATTTTTTTTTTTTTTTTTTGTCTTAAAGTTGTAAAGAGGATTTCTTGTAATGTGTAATTCGTATAAATACTGTTTTATCATTAAAATTGAATTATGTATAAGAAAAAAATGAAAATAAAATTTTAGTTAAATTATAATTAGGATGTTATATGTATATATAAAAATATTGATGAATATATGCTTATTATGTTCGAACAAAAAATTTAATATAAATACTATATATATATATATATATATATATAATATATCTATAGATTTAATATAGTATCCTTAAAATTTTAATTTATTCTAAAAATTGTATTATATTTATAAAATTTATTGGATCTTTATTAAACATTGGATATATAACAGAAAAAAAAAAAAAAAAAAAAAAAAAAAAAAAAAAAAAAAAAAAAAAAAAAAAAAAAAAAAAAAAAAAAAAAATAAAAAAAAAAAAAAAAATAATTTTATATTTATAAAAAAAAAAATTAATATTTATATATA
>NC_033658.1:8849-10188 GCF_001601855.1 Plasmodium reichenowi | reverse complement strand
AAAAAAAAAAAAAAAAAAAAAAAAAAAAAGGCAATAAAAACAAAAAAAAGCAAAAACAAAAACAAAAACAAAAACAAATACAAAAACAAAAAATAATATAAAATTTATATATATATAATTTTATATTTTCATATATTATATTTTAGAATAATATTTATTTTGTTAAATATTAAAATTTTTTTAAATAATAAAAATAAAATATAATTATATACATAAATGTATAATAATTATTATCGAATTAAAAAAAATAATAATAATAATAATAATAAATAAACATGATATTATTAATTTATTTTTTAAATAATTATATTAATTGTGAATAAAATTTCAATTTTCTTTCATTATTTCCTTAATTTATTTCCATATCTCCCATATATCACCTTACTTTTAAAAAATATTTAAATATGCATTTACAACAAATGAAAATATATATGGAAAAATATAATATATTATTTTTTACATATTATTAAATATAAAATTTAAATAAGAAAGGTTTTATATTTATTTTTAATAAAATACATTTCTTTTAAGTTCTAATTAATTAATTAATTATTTATTTTTATTTATTTTTTTTTTTTGGGGGGAATTTTTGGAATTAATAAAAAATACAAAAAGAATAAAATAAATATAATAATATTTATTAAATGAATGCTCATGGAAATTGCTTAAAAAATTAAGAAACGTTTTGTTATTCTACATTTTATATGAATAAGGAAAATAATATAAGGGGAAAAAAAGAAATTTCTCATATATTTTGTAAAGGTGTTATTGCATACATATTATTTTTGTCATATATATATATAAATAATAATAATATATATATATATATATATATATAATAAATATTTATATGAAATTTCCAAGATGTAAATATACATTATGATTTATTCATCTACTTATTTATTAATATTTCCATTTATTTCTTTGGTAATATAAATTATTGATACTAATTTGGTAAAATATTTAACTTAAAAAGTATATATTATTATATATATTACCTAATAGTTCTTTAAAAAAATTATAACATAATAAATTGAGAAAAATATTAAAAAATTGTTTATATAAGTAATAGAATAAATAATATTAGGAATTTTATATTCTCTAGAAAAATATAATAAGAACATTTGAAAAAAGCATTCCTTTTATGAAGACAGTAATGAATATTTTAAATCGTAACAATATAAGAATACTGATAATTATGATGATAATGAAATTAAAAAAGTTCAAATAAAAAAAAAAAAAAAAAAAACCTTAAAATTAAAATTATAATGGGAACTAAGAAGAAATTGGGGAATTAAAAGAATAATAGTAAAATTTAAAAAAATATTGAAATTACCTA
>NC_033658.1:2329-8452 GCF_001601855.1 Plasmodium reichenowi | reverse complement strand
AAAAAAAAAAAAAAAAAGGAAAATAAATAAATAAATAAAATAATATAAAAAATAAATAAATGTATTATTGTAGCATTGAATATACTGGAAAAAGTAACATATGTTCATGTTATAATATAGAAAAAAAGAAATAAAAGAAGAGAACATATAAAAAATAAAAGACGGAAACGGAACAAATAAAATTAATAACTGTTATTATTTGTTATATGTTAATACATTTTATAAATATAATCAATGTACAAAAGAATATATATGATGTATTGTAAAATTTATATATTTCATTTATTTTTATTGGAATATGAAAGAAAATGCATATGGAACATTGTCAAAAAATGAAATATAAATAAATATAAACATATATATATATATATATATATATATATATATATATATATATAAGTAATATATTATTTAATGTCTTAATTTATGACACATTAAATATGGTTTGAAAAATATAATGTATGGAATTTGTTATTATATATAATAATAAAATAAATTCATTAATAATTTATATTTTGTATGAAAATGTTAAAAAAATGAAGAAATATTTAATAAATTTAATTTATCATATAAGAAAATGAACAATGCAAAGATGCCTGAAATGTACAAATGATTTTATTACTACACGTAATTATATTATTATAGTGTTGCCTGCTATTAATTATTAGGTATAAACAGCTATATAAGTATACAAAATATATAAATATATAAATATATCAATAGAATAGAACAGAAGTTTTAAATATTTCATATTTGATAAAATAAAGAATATGAATAATAAAGAATTTTATTTATTTATTTATTTATATATTTTTTTTAATTTTAATTAATTAAATTGAATATATATATATATATATATATATATATGTTGAATTTGATATGACCTTAAAAAATGGTATTCTTAACTATTTCTATGTTTAATTATATTAATATAATCTCAGTATGTTCTAATCGCGATAAATCGTTTATAATAATAATAATATGTGAACGTATGTCTTCATTTTGTTTATAATTTTATAATAACCTAGTTTGTTTTTGAACAAAGTGTCTATGACGTTCAATTTATTTTGAAACAACATAGGAAGGTATTATAAACTAATATGTGAATATAATCATATGTGTTTCTTAAAAATATGTGAATGTATTATACAATTCTTTTTTAAAAATATATTTCTTCATACTTAGTATATAAAGGTTTCCATATTAAATTATAAATTTGTTGAACAAAAAGCCCTATATTATGTTTAGATATGTTTATATAATATATAATTTTATTTAATTTAGGTTTATATGAGAATATTATATTACCAAATATGTTTATTATTGATTCTAAACCGCTTTATATTAATTGAGATATGTTAATTTTTTATATATATATAAGAAGCTTATTGTATGAAAAACTTTGAAAATACGTCACATATATATTATATTTATTATTTATATAAAATATTACATTAAAATATAAATATATAATTATTTGAGTGATTTATTATTTTTAGCATAATTATATTTTTTACAAGACATAAATTGTATAAAGCTATTACACGAAAATTTTATAATAAGTATGATATATTATTTTTATATTTAATATATTATGAAATTAAAGATATATATGCTTTATTGGTTATATATATATATATATAACATACTTGTTTATAAATTTATTTATTAATAATTTGGAATATATATAAATATTATTATTAGTGACAATTAAACTATTGATATATTATTCAAAAATATTATAAAGTGTTTAATATGACGACTAAAAAAAAGGTGTAGTATTTTCCCAAGTATAGTGCTGATGAGAACAAAAAAGGGAAATTACATTATGTCATTTGAATTTCTTTGCTTAACTATATATATACGATTAGATTTTATTATGTTTTGTTAAATGTAATTTGAGAAAATATATTTATTTAATTTTAGTTATTTTGTTTTTTAAATTAATTTACTATAAAGTGTGTGTTATATGTATATGTTATATAATTTTTTTTTATATATAGACATGATTAGAGAACGATGGCTTATAAATTGTTAATGTTGGCAATGTTTATAAACGGAATTTAGGTGAGTCAGAAAAAAATAATAAGGGGTCAAAAAGGAAAAGAAATTTAAAACATAAAATAGAAGGTGTAAATAAAACAAAATACAATACAAATAATATTAAATGTAATGAACAAAAGGTCCAGGAAAATAAATATAGAACTAATAATGATTTTGAGAATGGTAATCTGGGAAATAAAAGTAATAGTTCAATAAGTAATGTAAATTATAATGATATATCAAAACAATTAAGAAGACAGGAATTAATTGATATACTATATTCGTTTAATGAATGTCCATCCAACAGTTATCTTTTTAATTTGTGGGAACATACATTTGGTGTTCATAATGAAAGAATAAGTACTTTATTAAATGAATTCATGAAACGTTTTCCAAAATATTTAACTGATTTTAAATTTATGATTTGTAAAGATGACCATGATGTAAGAAATACGTCAATATGGTTGTGTTGTGCTAATGAATTTGGAAGAGTATTATCCATTAATGACATGAAATTCACCAAAGAAATTCATGAATTAAAAAATAATAAATATTCATTTGATGACATAAGAAATTTTATTTTTTCTTGTTTAAAGGATTATGAACAAATTTATAATGAAATATACAATGAATACTAAGAAGTTATTTTCTCTAAAAAAAAAGATAGAAAATTAAAATTATGATTTATATTAATATGTTTGTTTTAATATGATATTATAAAGAATAAAACACATTAATTTATAATTTTTTATATAAAATAATATAGAATATGTGTATTAAGTAGAAATCACAAAAATTTGATGAGATATATATATATATATATATATATATATATATAACAGTATTTAATAGATTTTTTTTTTTTTCATTTATGAAATGTGATATGCAAATAAAGTAATTATGATTTAATTATATATATATATATATTAATAGATGTATACTTGTAAATGTTATTCATTTATTTATTTTTTTATTAATATTTTTTTTAAATTTGAATAACTGTACACCTTTATACATATAGTACAAGTTATATTTTATTACCCATAATAAATCACTTATTAAAAATATACATATATATATATATATATATATATCATATTGACATTGAAAACTTAATATTATTCTATATAATAATAGAAGTGATTAAAATTTTCAAAATAAAGTGTTAAAAAAAAATATACAATATATTCAAAATACTAATAGTGGTATATGAATTTAAATATTATAAAAAAAAATTTATTATTTTAGATGTTTTTCGAGGAATAATATAATATATTTGTAATTTCTATATCTAGATTGTAATATATAGATAAAAAAAAAAAAAAAAAAAAAGGAAAAAAAAGATTATAGTTATAAAATATATATAAGATTAATGTATCCTGTCGTGATATAAATATATGTTTGATATTTATAATATATAATTATAAAAAAGGCTATATATCAAAAATATAAATAACATTCTTTTATAATATATATATTGATTTTTATTATAATAGTTGTACTATAATTTTAGAATTACAACATTATATTTAATACTTGTATTAATATATATATATATATATATATATATATGTTTTACTTATATATGTTATTTTATTATTTTATTTATTTATTATTATTTTATTTATTTATTATTTATTTATTTATTTATTTATTTATTTTTATTTTTATGTATATAGAAATATTGCATATTATTTTCCTATAGCATTATTACTATTATTATTATTATTATTATTATTATTATTGTTGTATTTCGTTTGTTAAATATGATTTTTCTTTTATCGTTTAAAAGCTTATAATGCGATGCATGAATGTGTCCAATAAAATGCAAGTTTTTGTTTAATGTGTAAATAATATATTTTTTTATTGATAAATAAAATAATTGAATCAAATAAAAAAACTTAGGATTACAATATTCTCTTTATTTAATGAATTAATGATAAATATCATCATTTAATATAAATAGATAAATATAATGTTTTTATGAAATATAAAAATAACACATATAACATATATATATTAAGAACTAAATAATTAAGTCTTTATTTGTTAAAATATTTTAATCATTAATAAGGTCTTAATAATAAAAATGGATTTAGTATATTATATATATATATATATATATATATATATATATATATATACTAATTATTTCTTGTGATGTGTTATTAAAATTATATATTACACTTTAAGAATAATATTTTCTTGGTAAATTTTAACATTTCATATTTTTATTTAATGAGACAATAAGTTATGATACACTATTATAAAAGTTCGATTTAGTTATTTTGGGTATATATATATATATATATATATATATATATATTTATATATACATTATAATAATTTAAAATATTTTATATGTTACATATTCTATTAATGTAAGATAATTCATATTAATGTCATTTATTATGAAGTATGTATTAATATTTTAATTTCTATCATTTTATTATTATAGAAATATATTTTTTTTTGCATAAAAAACTTTATATTATAAAAAGCAAAATAACATATATGATTTGAATAATTATTTTTTATTTTATCTAATAATTCTCATTAATATGTTTAAACAAATTTTTAATATAGGTTTGTGTAATTTCTACGAAATAGTAATATAATGAATACATTAATATAAATTCTAGTAAATATAATAAATTATGGTGAAAAAATTATAATTATCATATTAAATAATATATATATATATATATATAGCTTTATATGATTCAATTTTATATTATAAAATTATAAATTCTTATATTTAATATTATAATATATGTTAATGTTTTATTACAAAAAAATTGTATTATAAATGTTGTATATTTTTTATATTGTTATTAAAATTTTTTTCTTCATTTTTTTATAACTTTTTTTTTTTTTTGTTTTTTGTTTGATTTTATTTGATTTTATTTGGTTTGGTTTATTTATTTTAATATTTGTTTTTTTAATTTTTGCAAAATTACATATAAATTTTTTCGTAAAATTATTTGTTAATATAAATAATTCTCTTTATATTTTTTTTTTTGTATACATTTTTTTCTTTATAGGTTTTTATTTTAATTATACAGAAGTTATATGTGCATTTATATTTTGATTAATATATATATTTCTGTTGTTATATCATTAAAATAAACTATGTAAAATTCAATGAAAAATTAAATTAATCTTATGGTTTTTTCATTTATATTTATTTTTATCTATATATATATATATATATAGACATATTTGTATAATAAATTTAAAGACAAAAACATATTTTTCTTATTATATTTAACAGAAAATTATAATTAAATATAACACCCATATTCATAGTGAACTATTATAAATTTAATAGTGTCTATGTAGCTATTATTTTATAACATGGATCGATTGTTATTTATTTCCTATAATGTTATATGACGAATATCTCTAAAGTATGAGAAATATTTAATTTAACATAATTTTTCCTATTATAATTATATTCTGTATATTTTCATTTTTTTATTTTATTTTTTTTTTTTCTTGTTATATTATTAAATAAAATAGACAGTTAAAATTAAAAAAAATTAAGGAGATACTTTTAGAAATATAATATTACACTTTATTTTACTTACAAAAAAAAAAGAAAATTCAATTATTTCTTTCTTTAAATATTTTTGCCACATATATTCTATTTCTCCATTTTATAATAATAGTTTATATATATATATATATAATATATGTTCTATATTATATTTTAGAAATGATAAAAAATTTGCTAATTTAAAAACATATATATATTTATATATACATATATCATTTATATTTAGAAGTAATATTAACATAATTCAAAAAATGTAAAATATAAAGATTTGTAAAATTATATTTTTTTAGAAAATCGCAAAACTATGAAATATATCTATATTAAAATTAAAAAAAATATATTTTTAAATATTTTCAAAAAATCTTAAAAACATATTGAAATAATATCAATTTTTTTTTTTTTTTTTTTTTTTTTTTTTTTTTAATTACCTTAATATAATTTTTTTTTTTATTTTATAATATTTTTAATAAAAAAAAAAAAAAAAAAAAAAAAAAAAATTATTATTAGAATTTAAATTTATT
>NC_033658.1:0-2024 GCF_001601855.1 Plasmodium reichenowi | reverse complement strand
TAATATAAAAAAAAAAAAAAATTATTTTAAAAATTTTTTAAAAAATTTTAAAAATATTTTTAAATAAAATAAATTTTTTTTTTTTTTTTTTTTTTTTTTTTTGTTAATTACCTTAATATAATGTTTCTTTTCATTCTATAATATTTTCAATAAAAAAAAAAAGAAAAAAAGAAAAAAAAATTATCATTAGGATTCATATTTATTTATGAAAAACTTGAAAAAAAATAAAATATTCCAAAAAAAAAAGTACAATGAAGTGTAGTAATAATTATTTATGTAATAATATATATGCAAGTATTCTTTTTTTTCGTCATGCTTTAACAAGAAAAACACTTAAATTATAAATATTTTAATATTAAATTATATATATGTTTGTTTTATATTGTAATATAACACCCCCCCCCCTTTGTATTTGTTATTTTCGTATTTATTTATTATAATTTTTTTTTTTTTTTTTTGATTACTTCGTACTTATTTCATATTTTGTTTTTGTTTAAATATTAAGTTAGGATAAATATAATAAATAAAAAAACAATATGGTTTAACCAAAATATATAATATATGAAATTATTTCAATTAAAAATAAAAGAAAAAAATGATACCAATTGTAAAATATATGAAATATTATATTTTGTAATAAAATATACCAAGAAAAGATATAACTTAAATGATTTCATTAAAATAAGTACCCATATAATCTTATTTAATATCATAGAATTTATATATAATTAATTTTGTAAACATAATAAAAAAATGTAAAATTATTATATTTCTCTTTATATTTAATAATATTAAAAAATATAATATAATATAATATTTTATTTGATGAAATATATTTATGTGGTTTGATTTAAATTTCAACATTTATAGATATTATATATATATATATATATATATATATATATATTTATATATATATAATAATATATATTTATTTATATTTAATAATTTTTAACTTTGAATATTTAAAAAGAAAATATTCTTTTTTCATATTTTATAACGATTTATAATAAAAAACGAGATAGAAAAAGAAGAAATAAAAAAATATGTATTATAAGAGATATATTTCAAATGCATTTATTAATTTTTAGATTGAACAGAACAAAAATTTAAGTGAAATAATTAATTATCTTACAATTTATAGTCGTATATATATTACATATATTATTTTTAGCTGCTTCTAGTTTACATAAATATTTATATATATCATATATTCTATCAATCCATGATTAATTTAAATCATTGAAAAAAAATATATATAGTATCTATCTTTTATGAAAACATTTTAATTTAATTTATGTAAAAATAAAATAATAAAAAAAAAAAAAATAAGAGAAAGAAAAAAAAAATAATAATAATAATAATAAAAATAATATTATAATAAAAAAAAAAAAAAAAAAAAAATATGTATTTTTTTTTTTAATTTTTAAATATATATTTTAAAAAAAAATTAAATAAAAATAAAATATATGTATTTATATATTATATATATATATAATATTTGCATTTATAATTATTGTAGAAACAACAACATTAGAAATAATATTATATAATTATTTTCTTTACGTAAAAATGCGTCTTTCTAATCCAACTAACATTAAATCTACAGGAGATTCGAATTGTAAAAATTTCAGTTCGAAAAATTCCTCTAAATATTCTTTAATGGACGTCCAAAAAGAAAATGAAAAGAAATGTTCCTTAAGTGCCTTCCATTGCAAACAAATTGTATTAATTTTTGGAATAATATATGTGGCCTTATTGGTATGCTAAAATAAATAAAATATATAATTGAATTTTTTTTATTTTATTATAGAGTATATGTATCTTTATCAGAAATACGCAGATACAAATATAGATACATACATAGATAAATACATAAATAAATGCATAGATAAATACATAAATAATAAATACATAAATAAATATATAAATAAATACATAGATACATACATAGATACATACATAGATACATACATAGATACATACATAGATACATACATAGATACATACATAGATACATACAT
>NC_033657.1:1951705-1968205 GCF_001601855.1 Plasmodium reichenowi | reverse complement strand
ATATATTTAAATACTAAGATTAATATAAATTTTATTTTTATTATTTTCTTTTTTTTAAAGATATTCTTCAATTTATAGTACAAAAATTACTATACTTTTATTTTATTATAAGAAGCCCCCCACCCCAAAAAAAAAAAAAAAAAGGAGAGAAAAATGGTTGCAATTAATATATTTTTATTTCAGTACAAATATAAATCATTAATATATAAAAATATTATTTCATATAAAGATTTAATATAATATTTTGTAAAAATAAGTATAAATTTATAATTAAAATTTAATATATTTAATTCTTAAAAATATAATTCTATATATATATACTTTTTGCAAAAAATGGACGATCAAAAATTTATTCCTTTTTTCTTTTTTTTTTTATTTTATTATAAATTAATATAACAAAATAATAAAAACTATTTTAAAAAATTTTTTATAAATATAAATATATATATATATATTTCTTTTTAATTATATTTATAATTATTTATTTTTTTCTTTTTTCAAAAAAAAAAAAATATTATTTTCATAATTTTATTCCAAAAGTATATATTCTTAACATAATTAAGAATTAAAAATAAATTATATTATATGATATACCCTAAATTATATAAAAGAATTATTTTATCTTATCCTATATTATATTATATTATATTATTTTATTTTTTCTTTTTTCTCCTTTTTTTTTATCCTTTTAAAAATATTTTTAAAATGTTCTATTATTTAAAAAAAATATCATTTCCCCTTGTATTGAGTATGTTTGTTTTAATTGAAGATGTAAGTTTCATTAAAATATATTTTAAAATAAATTATATTTTATATATATTTTCTATTTTATTTAAATATATATATATATATATATATATATATATATATATATATATATATATTTTTTTTAGAGTAACCATGAAAAACCAAATACTAAAATATGCAACCAACTTAATAATATGAGTCTTAGAAATTTTAGAATCTTAGTAGAACATCAAAGTGACATTCCATCAATGTACGTTGAATTAGAAGATGAAAATGATGAACAAGATGATTTGTATGATAAAATAAAAAATATATATAATAATGACGATGAAGAAATAAATAGGGAATTTCGTAGTTGGTTACAAAAATATATGGAAGTTACAAGAGAATTAAAAGAAAAATTCAGTCAAAATGTTGAATAAATTATTTATTCAAATTAGAACAGTCCAAAAAAAAAAAAAAAAAAAAAAAAAAAATTAAAATGAACAGAAAAATTAATTTTGTACTTTTCATAATTATTTCTAATTTTTTCTTTCCTATAAATATTTTTTATTATTTTTTGTACATTTCTTTTATTTTTGAGAATTAATTATTAATTTTGTACTTTATTCACTAATTAAAATAATACACAAGAATGTAAATAAAACAAAATATTCATAAAATATATATATGTATATATATGTGTTTGTGTTTATCCCCTAATTATATATTATATATATATATATATTATTTATTATTTACTACCCCTTTTTTCTCAAAGAGTAAAATGAAGCTTCATTTTAAAAACATTTAAAATAAACATTAGAATGTTCATAAAAAGTTTTTTTGAAAATTTTCCTTCAAAAAGATTCAAACATATAATATAGTAAAAATGCACCTTTCGCTAAATTTCACAAATATTTTAAAAAAAAAAAAAATAAAAAAATATATAAATATATAAATTAAAAAAATATTTATTTAATAAATTTAAAAAAATTATAATAATCTAATAATAAAAACGAATGAAATTAATGAATAAAATAATAATATATAACAAACAAAAAAAATAAAATAAAATAAAAAAAATTAATACAACCTTATACATATATACATATATATTATTGTATAATGATACATATCTCGTATTAAATTAATAAAAGAATTATGCATCAGTTTAGTTTTTTTTTTTTTTTTTTTTAAATTAATACTAATAATTAAAACATAGAATATTTTTAAAATATAAAAAAATATTATATTCATTAAAACTATATATATATATATATATATATATGTGTGTGTGTGTGTTCCTAATTATAATTTTTGCTTCATAAAAAAAAAAATCATAAAAAATAACATAAAATTAAAAACAAATAAAAAATTATAGGAACACATATAACAAGAACATATATCTTATAGAAGATAATGTATTTATAATATATATATATATATATATAATATACTACAAACGTCCATCATACAAAAAGAAAAAAAAATATTCATCTATATCATCATTTTTAAGACAAATAAAAAAAACAAAAATTAGCTTACCTACACATTCATTCAGTAAGTATTAAATTTTCTCCAATATAACAAATTATTTTTATTACTTACATATTTCCATATAGAATAAATAATATTATTTAAAGACTTATCCTTATCTGAAATGAGAGTAAGAGATTCCCATTTTCTTTGTAAATATGTAGTATTACAATTATTTTGATTACAATATTTTTTATTACAATAATCTAAATATCCATTTGTATTATTATTATTCATACATTCAATTTGTTTATCATAATCTATAGGTTTATCTATAAAAATACATGAATCAACTGAAGTACCACTTTCTCTCTTATTAATAATTTCCTCAGCTTCTTTTATTATATTTGTTGATTTATCGAATATATCTTCTAAACTTATTTCAATGTCATCATTTTCATTTTCCTCATCATTATAATAAAATTCATTTTTGTTTATTTCATTTTCTTCTACATTAACATTATAATTAATATTTTTATTATTCCCCTTTTCCATATTATTATTATAAAATTCATTTTTTTCTATTTCATTTAATTCTTCATCATCATTATAATTTATATTTTGATTATCCTCTTTTTCTATATTATTATTATAAAATTCATTTTTTTCTATTTCATTTAATTCTTCATCATCATTATAATTTATATTTTGATTATCCTCCTTTTCTATATTATTATTTTTTTCTACATTATTGCTTATTTCTTCATTATTAATTTTATAAATATTATTATTTCTTCTTATATTTCTTTTTATCATATTATTTTCTTCCTTTACACTAACATCCGAAGTATCAACATCTACATATTCCGCCATTTTTAAACATTCAGTATAATTTTTTATTGTTGAATTATTTTTAACTATGTTTTCATATAATAACTTTTTATCCTTTACATTTAAATTATTATTATAATTCACTTCTATATTTCCTTCTTTTTCTGTTCTTGGTATTTTTTCTATACATGACATTTTTTTCATATTTTCATTATATTGCTGTGTATTATCTTTGACGTTAATATGATCTAAATAAGAATTAAAGATATTATTTCCTATAAAATAAGGTTTGTTCATTTTTTCAATTAAATTATCAGTCAAAATATCTTTATACTTTTTTTGCACATCAGTGGTTAATACATTCCACCCATGTCTAGTAGCGTTAATTATATTATGAAATTCTCCAATACTCACAAACCCTTTTTTAAACCATTTATTAAACATATTATTTAGATGACGTTGAAGATAATGAGCGCTTAAACAAATAATTTCATTACATTCTTTCAAAGCTTTATCATTTGATTCAATTTTTAGATTATATTTCTGATTTAAATCTTTATAAAATTTATTTAAACTGTGTCTTATACTATAATATTTCATTTGTTCATTCTGCATTAATTCTAACCATATATTATACATTTTTAATCTAATCAAATTATCTCTTCCGTCTAATGAATCAATATCATTATTTATACTATTATTTTTTTCATTGTAAAATGGAATTAAATGTTCATCACTATAAGGTATAGATCCACATTTATTTTGTTCCATATTCTCTCTTATTTTTTCTCTTAATGCATTATATAAATCTACATTATCAGGATATTTAATACTCTTAATTGATTTAATCACATTATCATTTTCCTTATTTATATTTTCTTCTTTTATTTTAACATTTACAACATCATCTATAATATCTGGGATGCAAAGAATTCTTATGTACCTAGTGCTGATATATTTTGAATCTAGTGTTATATCATTATTAGTTATACAAACATTCTAGAAAGAAATAAAATAAATAAATAATAATTATGTATAAAAAAAAAAAAAAAAAAAAAAAAAAAAAAAAAAAAAATACATAATAAAAATCAAACTAGCAAAAATATTTATTCATTTATTTATTCATATATTAATTTATTTTATATTCTTTATGTTTACCCATAATATAATATTCATTATTAGGACAATAAGTATATTATTTCTCCCATATAATAAGGTACACCAAACACTTCTGTTATACCTTCTGATTTCCTTTTCCAAATATTTCCATACTAAATTATAATTCATATTTAATTTTTATATTAAATCATAAAGGATTTATACATCCTATGGATACGTGCATAACCTTAATAATAATATTCTCTATATATCAAATAAGATTTCTTTCATTATTTTTTCTTTTTAAATTCTTCGAGATCTTTTGATATTCATTTATTTTAATACATAAAGATATCTCTCATAGTATTCCACAAAAAAAACAAAAAAAAAACAAAAAAACAAAAAAACAAAAAAACAAAAAACAAAAAACAAAAAAAAAAATTATAATAATATATAATAAAAAATATAAATTAAAATAATATTTATATATTGTATTAATTCAATTAATAACCATATATATCAATTTTTAAAAAATTAAAGGAAGATTTCCTCTATTATATTTAATAAATAATTACACATATAATTTTTAATTAATTCATTTTCCTTAAGCATTATTATTACAAATATTTAAAATTTTTATATACATTCATACATTATATATATCATATATTATATTCCAAAAAAAAAAAATAAAAAACTATATATTATATTATATTATATATATATATATATATATATATATGTATTATATATTAACATAGAATATAAATATTAACATTTCCTTTAATTATCCAAATTTCAATAAAAAAAAAAAAAAAAATTAAAAATAAAGACCTTGTTCTTATAATAGTTTTTTTTAGACCATATCATATATAAAAATAAACAAAAAATCTCTAAAAAATAAATACATGCACCAAAAATAAATTTTCACATTTAACAATCTTGTTTACTAATTGCATTTATATATATATATATATATAATATTATATATAGTACATTATATTTATAAAAATATAAATATTCGAAATATATATATAAATTGACTAGATAATTAAATATATAATTCTATTTAATTTATATATAATATATATATATATATATTAATAAAATATATAGATTTTTTGCGAATTTACCATAAATATACAATTTTTCTTTTTTTTTTTTTTTTTTTTTTTTTTGCTCTTATCCTTTTTTCATTACAATATCTAAAAATAGGAAAAAAATTCATTCTATATTTAATTATTAATTACTACAAAAAAAAAATAATAATAATAAAATAAAAATAGCAATAATAACAAATAAATTAACATTTTCTTTTATATTAAATTTATTTTTTTTTTTTAAGATTATATATAATTATATATTCACCAATATACATAGAATTAAAGAAATAAAATTTTTTATTTTTTTTTTTTTATTTTTTTATCATGTAATAATATATATATATTTTTCTATTTTAATATTTTATAAAAGAACTTTTTTTGTTTTTTAATTTATAATATATTCAAAATAAATAAAACTTTTAAATCAATGTTCTGTTATATACATAGATAACTTAATATATATAATAATATATATAATTATTTATACAACATTTGAGCTGAAAAAATAAAATAACGGGTAGTACTTAAAGAAATACAACTTCCTATATAATGTTTTATATATATATATTTTATATATATATATATATATATATATATATATATATATGTATATATAATATATTTTTTATAAAGTTTTCGTAAGAAATATTTATTTTATATAAAACTGTATAATAAAGATAATTCTATATATTTTTATTAAAACATAATAAATTATCTATCCTAATAAATGAAATAATATTGATTTTTTTAATTTTTTTTTTTTTTTTTTTTTTCCTATATATATTAATAAATACGCCCTTTTTGTCGTATAAACCATTTTCAAAATGAAGAAAAAAAGAAATAAATTGTTCACAAATGTTTTTACATATATATTTATAAAAAATGAAGTATAAATGTAAAATCAAAGTAATATTCCTCTATAAAAAAATTCAAGATGGAATTTTGTAAATTAGGTACATACAAAATATATATATATATATATATATATATATATATATATATGTATAAGCATATTTTATTATAATAAAAAAAACAAAATGGAAAACAAATAATTTATAGAAGAACGTTTATAAATTACCACGTTTCCCCTTAAAAATATTTATTTAATTTCGTAGTGTTCTATATTCATGAAGTAATACTAAGCATCGTATTATAATTGTGCATTCTATTTATACATATATATATTTTTTAATTTAATTTTAGTCTATTCATTTTTAAACGTTAATTTAAATATATATAAATAAGTATATGAAGTTTTTAATAAAAAAAAAATATATATATATATAAATATTCTCTATATTTATATATATTCCTTTACAAAATATATACTCATAAATTTTATCACTTCACTAAAACAAAATACTAATATTCCTTATAAATGTTTATCTTTTTTTAAATATAAAACACTTATACATTAATAATAATCAATATTATATATATATATATATAGATATAGATATATATATATATAGATATAGATATAGATATAGATATATAGATATATTTATACATTTAAGACTTTTTTCATTTTTTATTGTTCTTAAATATATTTATTTTTTATTAAATTTTTATGTTTTAAAAATTCCTACAATTCATAAAAATATAAGTTATATATATTAGGCACATGAAAAACATTAAAAAAAAATTCTAATTATTAATTTTTAATTCTAATGCAAATTGTTTTTTTAAATATATTTATATCTTTCTTCTTGCATAAATATATTCAATTTTTTCATTAACATATAACAATTATGTATAATTAATTGTATGAACTATTATAATATATATATATATATATATATATATAATATAATATTATTCGCATCTAAATTTTCTATTAAAACACTTCGGTAAAAATATACAAGGTAATTTACATGGCCTATCCAAATCATCATATCAAAATATTATAAACATTTATA
Organism: Plasmodium reichenowi; assembly: GCF_001601855.1. Lineage (NCBI taxonomy): Eukaryota > Apicomplexa > Aconoidasida > Haemosporida > Plasmodiidae > Plasmodium > Plasmodium reichenowi. The sequence continues at coordinate 1,961,049 of NC_033657.1, read as the reverse complement.
AAACCAAAAAAAAAAAAAAAAAAAAAAATTTATATAATATAAAATCATATAATATAAAATAAAATAAAAGTAATAAATACTAAATTAGACAAATACAAATATACAATATAATGAAACAAATAAGCTTTATAAATATATCCGAATATAAAATCTATTTATTTTTCATTATCCCTTTTGGTCCTTTTCTGTATAACTTAAACTCAAATTTTTTTTCAAAATAAAAAATAGAAAATTCACAAATTATAATTATATCTATATTTTATAATTTAAAATATTAAAAAATATATATATTAGAAACATTATCCCAAAATAAGTTTCATTTTGGAAATTTACATTAAATATTTTAAGGTTCTATAAACAAAAACAAAATGGTTGACTAAAATTTATAAACAAAAAGCAAATTGTGTGAACAATCTTGTTTTTCTGATTATAAGGGAAAAACATACATATTTATATTCTTAAAAATCTTATAAATTATATATTCTTTTATTTTAACTATTTCATTTACATCTTTATTTTTGGCTTTACAACTTTAGAATATACCTTAAGGTAATTTTTGAAATTATCTTTTATATATAATATTAAAATATATTATATTATATTATATTATATTATATTATATTATATTATATTATATATATATATATATATATATATTTTATTTATTCCTTCTAATTACGGAGTTTACCACAGAAACCACCTCCTGCTGTAAACTTCAATCTTTGAGGTGATGAGAGGGTTAAATTTTTGGGGCGCCTTCTTAAGTATATAGTACATTGACCCTCTAAATTCAATACAATAGTTTTCTTTGAATCATTAGAATCACCACTATTAGTAGTTTCATTAGAAACCTTTGATCCTGAAGAACTATCAGACTCTCCTAATTCAGTTCCATGATTATCTGTATTTACTGATTCTAAATCACGATCACCTTTAAGACATTCATTTGTTTTTTCTGTTATAACACTACTGACATCATCATCAAATTGAAAATCATGATTATTTAATAAGTCATCTTTAATTAATAAATCATCATCTGCATAATCACCCTCTTCTAATTCATATTTATATTTATATATATATTCATTTGATTTTAATTCTTTATGTCTTTTTTCAAAAGATTTTGTTAATGATTTTTTTAATGCTTTTATCATTTTTGTTCTTAATTTTTTCCATGTAACTTTACATGTTCTTACTAATTTTATAAATTCATCATTATTTATGGAATCTCCATTTATCCAATCAAGGAAAACTTTATTTATATAATTTTGATATTCTACTCTTCCTACTATAATATTCTTTTTACATTCATTCCATTTATCTTCAGCATAAGAGTTATCTACATTATATTTCTTTCTTAATGCTTTATAAACTTTATATAACTTATTATTAACAGATACATATTTCAACTCTTCATTTCTCATAATTTGCCACCATAATCTATTCAATTTTTCTCTATCGTAATTACCCCCATTTAAAAATGATTCAATTTCTTGATCTATTTCTTCATTACTCATCACATTATCTATAAATGTATTTCCATGATTATATATATCTGAACTATTCAATTTACTTGATAGTGCAATGTTTTTTATATTATTTATAAATAAATCTAAAGCTTGTAAAATATTTTTATCATCAAAACCTAAAATCTTTTCGGCATTTTTCTCTTCTACTTCTTTCTTGGGCCCTCTATTCATCTTATTTAATATCTTATTTGTCAAGGAGGAAACGTAACCATTATTTCCATTATTCGTTTCAAATAAGGTTCGAGAATATCTTTCATCAAGCGACATATCCAGAGCACTATATCCAAATGTTGCATCTCCATTCTAACAATAAATAAATAAATAAATATATATATATATATATATAGAATAATAATTCATATTCAAAAATGGTCATATGAATATTTACACATACAAAACATATTCTTTATTTTTCTCACACAAACACACACATTGTTCTCATAATAAATTTCATAAAACTTACCCATAATAAAGCATATATTATCCCAATAATAGGTATAGCAAAACGAGTAGAAAATACAGGGGTCCATATATTTGCTTGTGAAGCCTTCTTTTCCTTATCACTATATGAGAAAGAATTCCATGTTTTAAATTTTATATAAGAGTCAATAATCCCTTTAGGTAAAATAAAACTGGATTCTATAAATAAACTCATATTTAAATATACATATATTATAAATCCTATATAGATAAAGTAATAACAAAAATCCTTATATGACTTTCTAATTATAATATTTCTTTTTTCCACCTATTTTTCTTCTACAATATGTTATTTAAGATATATAAATATATATATATATATATATATATATATATATATATATATCTAAAAATATTGTGTACTTTAAAAACAATTGTAGAAAAAAAATAAATAAATAAATAAAAATATATTAATTAAATAATACAATAATTAAAAAATCATATTTATAAAATTTATTAAATACTTTATCATGATTATATATATATATATATATATATATATATATGTATATTATTTCTTCAAAAAAAGGAAAAAAAAACTTAAAATTATGTAATTAAATAAATTATAATTACAAAAACACATATATCTAAATACATATGAATACTATATATATTTTTTTTTATTACACATTGTGTTTATTATTATATAGTCAAATGTTGTTAGCTCATCTACTTAAATCACCATTATTAAAATTTTTTATATACATATAATAATATATATTATATATATGTGTTAAATATAGCAAAAAATATGGATGATATATTAGGATAAACATTCATTTTCAAAATAAATTATAAAAAAATATAGAATACTCGTTTCATTCTTTCTTTTATTTATATATTTATTTTTTTTATTTTTTTACAGTACATAAAATAAATAAATAAATAAACATGCATATATATAATAAACTTTAAATAAAGATCTCATAAATGTATGCAATTCTTATAAGGAAAAACATAGAGAAATATAATTTTTCTATATTTATCATATTATATTTTGGGAACATATTTTTCATATCTTTTGCTAATAATACTTTCAAATATTTCATAATATAAATATAAATATATATATATATATTATATATATATTTTTAAGTTTTATTTGGTTATTTTGCGCTACTTTTTTCTTCCTTATTTCGTAATAATTGATAATAAAAATAAAATAATGTGAAAATAAGAAAAAATGTAACTATATATATAAATTTGCATATTGTAATCTATTATATTTGTAAAAATATATAATAAAGTATATTAAAAACATTATATATATATATATATATATATATATAATTATATAATAAATATAATTTTATAAAAATATTATATATAAACTTTTAAATATTATAAATATATTTTATAGCATTTTTAATATACTTTTTTGTAATATATTTATGCATTTATTTTTGTTCGTATGTCCAAATGTACATATTATATTATTAAAATATTCTTTTAATATTTTTAATAAATATTTAAAAAAAAGTAAAATGAATAAATTAATATTTTACATAAGAAAAATGAGTACATATAATAAATGTATATGTTGGGAAATCTTAAATACATGATATATTTATAATTATGCTTTTTTATTTAAAGAAAAAAAAAAAAAAAAATTGTGATTAAAAATATAATATTTTTATATATGATATTAAAAATATTATATATTATTATATATATATATTTTTATGTTTTTTTTTTTTGGAATATATATATATCCAAGAAAAAATTAATAAATATTATATATATATTAAAAAAAATATATTTTTTATTCATATGTGAGAAGATAATATATATATGTATGTATTAATAATTATTCCTTTTACCTACCTTTACGGTGTACATAATAATTGTTATAAACAAATTATAATTAATAAAATAAAATAAAATAAAAGGTTCAAATAATTAAGAAATAAAAATATAACATTATGATTACACATTCATATATATTATAACATAATAACACATGTTGCAATATCTAATATTTTGAATGAATATTTAATAATATAAAATGAGTCTGAAAAGAAATACAGAAATATTAATTTGAAAAAGAGATAAATCTTTCTTATTTATTTTTATACGTATATGACACATATATATATATATATATATAATAAATTTAATTTATAAAAATTAGTTGTTTCATATGAACACATATATATATATATATATATATATATATATATATATATATATTTATTTATTTATTTATTTATATTTAAGAATTAATTTTTTTTTTCTTTTTATATTTTATATTTTACTTGATGTTAAAAATAATTTTATAAATATTATATGCTCTCACTGCTATATATATTGCAAGTTATTAAGATTAATATAATGTAAAATTTTAATTCAAAAATATATCATACATTTTATATATATATATATATATATCGATGAAATAAGATTAGAAATATTTATAATTTAAATTTTAATATTATTTCATTGTCAACTAAAAATTAAAAATGAAAAATAATTATAAAAAAAAAAAAAAAAAAAAAATTAAAATTAAAAAAGAAGAAATAAAATGACAAACATAATATATTCATTATATTATATAAATCAGAAAGGTAAAATATATAATAATATTATTGTACATAAATAACACATGAATATCTTTACTTTATTAAAACATTTTCTAAAATAAACAGCGATACATATATAAATATATACATATAAATATATACATATAAATATATACATATATATATATATATATTCATATTGATTCCCTTTTGACCCTTCCTCAATTAATTACAGTTCCTAACTCCGAATATGTCATATTATTTTCAATTATTTCTTTATCACTAAAATTACAAAGATCCTTTTCATTATCTAAAGGTACAGTAAACATTTCAATATTTCCCTTTTGGGCAATAAAATCATCATTATTTTGTTTTTCAAGTTTTACGCGTTCATTGCTTCTTTTTATTATTTCATCTTCAATCTGTAAAATAGCATTAAGCATATTTTCATCATCCATACATTGTACTGAACTATTATCAGCATTTTCTTCTCCTAAACCTTTAATCCACGTAATAACCTTATCCAAGACTTTTTCATTTCCTGGCTCCATGCTTAGGAGATGATCCATATCATATAATGTATGAAGTTCTTTATTATTAATTTCTAATTTATTAAAAAAATTTTCAACCCCTTCATAATAACATGCACAGTCATCCTTCGAGTGAATAAATAATACGGGTATGTCTTTCGGTATATATTTCATATCGTCCCGTAAATTTCGTGTTGCTTCTATAAGTTGACGCGCAAATCTCATAGTTATCCATTTATCATATCTGTTCTTATCAAAATTTATAATATCATTTATATAAGGGAATTTTTCAAAATTAAAATTGGGACTAGGACGAAAAGTGGGAAAAAAATAAGCTACATATCTTGATAAAGGTATAAAAAAATATTTAAATTTAAAAGGCATTTTAGATGCATTTTCATCAATCGATATCATACCTGCTAAGGATATACATCCTTTTACATTTAAATTATCATTAACTTCTTTTGATTTACCTATTAATTCTAGGACCCTCAAAACAATATTTCCACCCATAGAAAGACCCACAATATATAAAGGAGGTCTCACAATATTAGGCATTTTATTTTTTAAATTATAATTATAATCTGAATATGAATATTCCTTTGGATCCGTCCTTTCCTTTATTACAGAACTATTTATTTTATTAATATATTGTATAACATCATATACTAAGTCATCAAAATAATTTACATTACCTCTTAAATTCTGCCATCCATCTGATTTCCCATGACTTTGCAAATCTAAACCATAAACAGAATATCCTTCATTATTCAAACGTTCTATCCAACTATCCCTATATATATAATATTCATCTGAATCTATCAATACTGCTTTATCATTACTTATGATATCTGCATTATGTTTTAAATATTGTAACCGCAAATGAGAATTTAAACCATGAATTAAAACTAATATCCCTATTGCCTTCTTAACTGTCCAGGAATATGTTCTTATTAATAAACCATCCTTGTTAAAAAAGGAATCAAGTTTTGGGTTTCCATCTAACCTCTTATAAGTTAAGTTATTTTCATTAATTAATTCATTCTCAACCATTATAAATGTAAAAATTATAAAAATAAACAAAAAAAAAAAAAAAAAAGAAAAATATATATATATATATATATATATATATATATATTTATTTATTTATTTATTTATATTATATTATATTATATTATATTTTTAAAACTTTATTAAAAAAAAAAGTAAATTAAACAAGTATATTTACGTACAACGAATAAATTAATATATATATAAATATGTTCAAAAAGAATAATCACGTTGAACACCAAAAAAATAAAAATAAATAAATAATAAAATAATAAAATAAATAAATAATAATAGAAAGAAATTAAGAACCGTAATAATATATATATACATATGTTTAAAAAATAATAATAATAATAAAATTAATTTAAAAATAAATATGCCATATCAAAAAAAAAAATTAAAAATATAAAATATAAAAAATAAAATAATAACAAAACAAAAGAACTATACCATATATAACCATATATATAACACATATATTATATATATATATATATATATATATATATATATATATATATAATAATATATAATAGAACAGACCAATAATTTTCAAAATTCCTTTTTTAATAACTAGATGGGTTCAAATTACTTCTACCTACCAAAATTATTTGCTTAAGTATATAATTTCAAAAAAAAAACATATTATATATTATTATTGATACAAAAATTAAATATAACATATATAAAAAAAAAAAAAAAAAAAAAAAAAAAAAAAAAAAAAGAATTTAATATAACATAGTTGCAATGATATATAAAAAACATGGATGCGTACAAATGGAGCCATACAAAATTAATTCAATATTTTGAAATATATATAATTATTTATAATTATATATTATTGAATTATATTTTTCTTTTTTTTTTCTCCTTAAAAAATACAACAAAAATATATTTTAAATAAATTTTTATATTTATATAATATATATATATATATATATATTATTTTTCATTTTAGTCTATCCAATAACATTGAACTTTTATTAATATCCCTTTTTTACCAATCATTTGTAAAAAAAAAAAAAAAAAAAAAATTGTTATATTAATGAAAAAAATAAACTTTTGGAAAAGGTAAATTCCTTTTTGTAAATTTTCAAATTATTTTCTACTTCAACATGTAATTCTTTTATATTTAAAAAAAAAAAAAAAAAAAATTCGGTTCGTTTTTTGGTTTTAATTTAATTTAATATTATTAATACATACATACATATATAACATACATACATAGATACATACATACACAGATATATATATATATACCCACATTGAATAATAAATATATTTTATATAAAAATTTTCTCTTGGAAATCATAAAGAATATATTTGGTTTTTAAAATAAATATTTTTTATTCTACCATACATTCTTTATATTTTTTTCTTACATTTAACCAATAATAGTTTTTATATAATATTTAAAACATAACCTAATTTTTAATTAAACCCTATTTCTTAAGGATCGTAATAGTAATATTTAAAAAATCATATATATTATATTATAAATTATAATAGTTTCGGTTCTATATTAATATATATGAAACACATTATATTGCCTTCTTTTTACATAAACAAGGGAAAAGGTATATATAAATTTGAAATAAAAAAAAAAAAAATTAGGAAGATCCTTCTATATATTATTAAATATAAAAACTTCCTTTTTCCTTTTTAATATATATATATATATGTTTATATGTAATATAATTAGAAAAGTGTTTTATATTAAATAATATGATAACTAAATACTTTTAGATATCTTTATAAATTTAATCTTAAGGGAAATATATAAATAAATAAATAAATAAGCATTATAGAAACTATATGCAAATCAAGAACAAAATGCTATTTTTATGTATTCATATGTTGTACATTATATATATATATATATAATAAGTATTTTATATATATATAATAAATGTGTCTATGAATATATATAATTATGTTAATACTCATTGAAAAAAATCTAATTAAATAAATACGCTATAGTCAGTATATATATGTTTTTTTAATAATAATAGTCACATAATATTATATAATAAAATAATAACAATAATAATAATAATAATATATAATATATAAATATATAACATTTACAAAGAACATTATTGAAGTAAAAAAAAAAAAAAAAAAAAATGTAGAAATAATTCAATGTTAATTCTTTAATATATTATAATATACATATATTATTATTTATTATTTTTTTTTAACATTAAATATAATATATTATGACAAAATAAAATTTATTATATTATTTATAAGTTTATTATAATATATATTTTTCTTTTTTTCTTACCTACTTCATAAATACTAGGGTATTCTTGACATTTAAATATGTATATATATACTTATAAATAATTATTTTTATTTTTTTTTGGTTCCTTTAAAAATTTTTAATGACATAATTTTATAAATATTTTTATTATATACTAGTAAACTAAATATTTTCATTTCATAATAAGGATGAAGGTTACTTTTATTATAATATATATATATATATATAACGTTAAACTGTAATAACGCTTCTTTTATATATATTTATTTATTATCAAAATTTTTAAATTTTAATTTTTATTATTTAATTTTTCTTTTTTTTTTTTTAAATAACGAACAAATATATATATAATATCCATTTAAATAAATTGGTACTTCATTATATTATATATACAAATATATTTGTTCAAAAATATTTTTTTTCTTTTCTTTTATATGTTCATTTGATTTTTCCTATTTATTTCTTTTTTTATTTTTTCCATTTTATATTAATATATTTTCCAATATTATATATACACAAAGAAAAATTTTAATATATACATATATATACATATATCATCATTCTCATGTAAATTTTCTTAAATTATCTCCTTTTATTCAATTTCAATCTGATTCCTTTCTTATAAAAATTAAATGATGTGTACATAAAAGAATATAGAATATATAAAATATATAAAATTATAAAAATAAAATAAAATGAAATACAAAAATTCAGTATTAATCAAATAATATTATATTCATAAAATATTTAAATAATAATAATATTTATAAAATTAATAAAAATATATAAATAAATCCTCCCATCATTTTTATAATATTTTTATGATTTATCAATATATATAACATTTTTTTTTTTTTTTTTTTTTTTTTTTTTTAAAACTAAAAAATAATAATTAATTTTTTTTTTTTTTTTTATATAAAAAAAAATTTTAAAAATTTTTTTTTCATTTTTTATTTTATTTTTATTTTTT